>NC_065449.1:200477897-200785514 GCF_917563875.1 Diabrotica virgifera virgifera | reverse complement strand
CCATACACATGGTAAAATCGAATTAAGCCTGGCTGAGGTAAAAAGAACGATAAAAACTCTAAAGAATAAAATAAAGAATAAAATAGCAGAGGGCCCCGGTGGAATACCAAATGAACGGATAAAAAACGGATCGGAAAAGCTATTCCGCATGATACACAAAATGTTTGAGAGAACACTGAACGAAGAAGACTTACCGGCAGAATGGACTCAGCATATACATATGTATTATGACATTAGTAAGAAAGAAAACAGAAAAACTGCGACAACTATCGATAAATCAGTATTATATCGTATTAGTATAAGAGCTGTGAGACATTTTTGAGTAGGTATTTTAGGCAACCTGAAAATTTTTCAGATGACTCTTCCATGATAGCCTAATACAAAAATGACGGTCTGGCTGGAGGGTAGCGGTAATTTTCCCCAAAAATCCCCCCCAAAGTTAAAAAAGGGTAAAAATTGTTATTACAAAAAATATCATTGACGTGACTTTAAAGTAAATTTAAATATTCAATTATAAAAAAAATAAGAGGACAGGCGATTTGAGGGCGATTTTAACTCTGCAAGATACTTGCATGGGCACCCCAGGATTATTTTCAGGGGATGCATCTGAAGTTCAGAAGATTTCATCTGAATCTGTACATACTATTAACGAGTATAAAACATACAACTATACATGCAAAGCTATGTACATTCCTTCCGGACAGGGAACTACAATTAATATTTTGACAGGGTATTTTTTAATATTAAAAATAAATATTCTAAAAATACAGGTTTTTTTGGTGAAATTTTCCAACTGCCATGTGATCGAACAAATTACGCGTGCATATAAATGAAAAGCGCTATAGGTAAGCAGCAGTGTGAGAAAGAGCGTATAGCTGTTTGCTTCCTCTGTTGTACCTGAGCGAGTCCGTTCGCTCGAGAAAAATCACGTGACCTGGCGATCCCATGTTGCTGTGCCTCGAAACGTCAGTAATTTATATAATAATTACTCGAAACGAGTAAATATTATATATTATAGTTTTTTAAGTAAGTTTTTCTTAATTAAAGGAAAATAATACGTACTATACAATAGATTTTGCAAATACAATAAAAAAAGACAAATTTATTATTATAAAGATATAGGTAGAAACATATAAAAGTATAAACTAAATTAATTCTGTGTCCGAATCTTGTACTTCTTCTTCAAACTCCTCATCTGAGCCTAAATATTCATTCTCTTCTTCTTCGTCAGACTCCCCTCGAGACTCAGATTCCTCTTCTACATGATCTGTAAATAGTTGTAATATGTATTTAGAATTAATTAAAAATTAATTAATGATTAATTAATTGAGTTGCTACGTATTCTCTGTCCTTTTATACGGAGTCGAAGCCTGGACAGTCACGGGCGCATCTGAAGATAGACTTGCCATTGTTGAGATGTGGTGTTATCGAATAATGTAAAAAATATCATGGGCACAACACGTAACAAACACGGAAACATTAAGAAAGATAAAAAAGGCAAAACAAATACTCAACACTATGAAGGAAAGAAAAATGAGCTACTTTGGTCATATACTAAAAAATAAAAAACATGGTGTGATTTATAATATAAGGAAAAGTATTAAGTATTAGTTATATAAGTAAGAATACGTAGCAACTTAATTAATTAAGCACTAATTAATTTTTAATTAATTCTAAATACATATTTACAACTATTTACAGATCAGGTAGAAGAGGAATCTGAGTCTCGAGGGGAGTCTGACGAAGAAGAAGAGAATGAATATTTATTTTGCCTCATTTTTCTTTCCTTTATATTGTTGAGTATTTCTTTTGCCTTTTTCATCTTTCTTAATGTGTCCGTGTTTGTTACGTGTTGTGTTCATGATATTTTTTATATTATTCAATAAAAGCACATCTCAAAAATGGCAAGTCTTCTTTCAGATGCGCCCGTGATTGTCCAGGCTTCGACTCCGTATAAAAGGACACAGAATACGTAGTAACTCAATTAAATTATGGCTAATTAATTTTTAATTATTTATAAATACATATTACAACTATTTACTGATCATGTAGAAGAGGAATCTGAATCTCGATGGGAGTCTGACGAAGAAGAAGACAGTGAATATTTAAGCTCAGATGAGGAGTTTGAAGAAGAAGTACAAGATTCGGACACAGAATTAATTTAGTTTATACTTTTATACTTCTCTACCTATATATTTATAATAATAAATCTGTCTTTTTCTATCATATTTGCAAAATCTATTGTATAGTACGTATTATTTTCCTTTAATTAAGAAAAATTTACTTAAAAAACTATAATATATAATAATTACTCTAACGTTTTGAGGCACAACAACATGGGATCGCCAGGCCACGTGATTTTTCTCGAGCGAACGGACTCGCTCAGGTACAACAGAGGACGAAAACAGCTATCGGTATACGCGCTTTCTCACACTGCTGCTTACCTATAGCGCTTTTCATTTATATGCACGCGTAATTTGTTTGATCACATGGCAGTTGGAAAATTTCACCAAAAAAAAACCTGTCTTTTTTAGAATATTTATTTTTAATATTAAAAAATACCCTGTCAAAATAATAATTGTACTTCCCTGTCTGGAAGGAATGTACATAGCTTTGCATGTATAGTTGTATATTTTATACTCGTTAATAGTATGTACAGATTCAGATGAAATCTTCTGAAGTTCAGATGCGTCCCCTGAAAATAATCCTGGGGCGCCCATGCAAGTATCATGCAGAGTTAAAATCGCCCTCAAATAGCCTGGCCTGTTTATTTTCTTCATACTTGAATATTTAAATTTACTTTAAAGTCACGTCAATGATATTTTTTGTAATAACAATTTTTACCCTTTTTTAACTTTGGGGGGATTTTTGGGGAAAATAACCGCTACCCTCCAGCCAGACCGGCATTTTTGTATTAGGCTATCGTGGAAGAGTCACCTGAACAATTTTCAGGTTGCCTAAAATACCTACTCAAAAATGTCTCACAGCTCTTGGACCATATAGGCAGGCTGTATGGAATAAACTTAAAGGAAAAATCAGAAATTACAAAAATTAGATAAAGGAGAAAATCAGAGAAGACCAGAAAGGTCTCACAGCGGGAAAAGAATGCTTAGATCATAGTTACACAATCAAGCAACTAATAGAAAAAGAATGGCCAAAAATAGATCCGTTCGTCTGGCTTTTGTAGATCTTAAGAAGGCATATGTCTCGATACCTAGAACCAAGCTATGGAAAGCAATGGAATACATCGAAGTTTCACTAATATTAATAAAGGCAGTAAAGGCGCTCTACAAGAACAAAATTAGCTATCAAAACCGGCAATATAATATACCGGGTGTCCACTTATATTTTCCCCCATTTTAATTGCCTATAACTTTTAAACGACTCAAGATAGAAATATGTGGTTTTCGCTGAAATGTTTTAATTTTGTTTAAATTGTTTAAATGTTTAAATTTTTGATATCGCTTTGAATACGAAAAAAAAATGGCGGATTTTTGAAAAACAACGTTGTTGACATTTTTTTAATGGAAAACCCAGTATATTTTTTGTAAATTGAAAGAAATATCATTTACCTATCCAGCGATATAACGTTTTCCAAAATCGGTTGTCAAATCACTGAGTAATTAATTTTTAAAATGAGAGGTGCAACGTGGATATCACATAGCTAAATAATATAACTAAGCAAACATTGCATCTCTCGTTTTAAAAATTAATTGCTCACTTATTTGACAACCGATTTAAAAAAATATATCGCTAGATATGTAAATGACCGTTTTTTTAAGTTACAAAAAAAATATGCTCGGTGTTTTAATAAAAAAAGTCAACAACGTTTTTTTTTCAAAAATCCGCCATTTTTTATTTAAAAGCGATATAAAAAATGGTCATTTACTTAAAAAACTTGAAAAAACGGTCATTTAACTATCCAGAAATATAAATTTTTTTAAAATCGGTTGTTAAATGAGTGAGCAATTAATTTTTAAAATGAGAGATGCAATGTGGAAATCACATAACATAATATCAATTTGCTTAGTTATATTATTTAGGTATGTGATATCCACGTTGCACCTCTCATTTTAAAAATTAATTACTCAGTGATTTGACAACCGATTTTGAAAAACTATATTGACGGATAGGTAAATGATCTTTCTTTCAATTTAGAAAAAAATGTACTGGGTGTTCCATTAAAAAAAGTCAACAATGTTTTTTTCAGAAACCGCCATTTTTTTTGTATTTGAAAGTGATATAAAAAGTTCAATCCATTCAGCCAAAACTCTTGCTAAAATAAAACATTTCAGCGAAAACCGCAGATTTCTATCTTGAGCCGTTTAGAAGTTATAGGCAATTAAAATGGGGGAAAGTATAAGTGTACACCCGGTATAGGCCGTTTAGGATGACAAAATGACTACTAAAAGGCTGCTCCACATCCTACCCTGTTCAAAATATTCCTAGAAAAAAACCTGAAACCGTGGAAAAAACAGTGCGAAGGAATGGGTATACCAGTAAGGAAGGAGTATCTACACTCACCGGCAGAGAAAACGGACACCCCAAAAAATGGGTCATATTTAATGTCTTGTATTTCCTAAACCTGATGTCCGATTTAAGTAATTTTTTGAATATGTTATAGCCTTATTATTTATCAATATCGCTGTAATAATATTGTTGCTAGACAGGTACATTGTCATTGTATACAGGGTGTACGAATCAAACTGCGTTTTTTCTCAAACTTTGGAACACCCTGTGGAATGTTATAGCTTTTATAAAATACTAAAATTAAAACCCGACTATAGCCACAGGTTTTCTTAACATTCTGTTTTTTTATTCATTCGCTTATGTTGGATAATAAAAAAGTTAGGCACTTTAACAAATACCCCTGTTTTTCGTCAATACAGGGTGTTTTTCAATAAGTAAGGCAAGCTTTAAGGGGTAATTCTGCATGATAAAATAATGACAGTTTGCTTTATAAACTTATGCCCGCAAATACTTCGTTTCTGAGATAGGAGGTGTTGAAATTGTTCTTACAAACTGACGATTTATTTATTGCTCTAAAACGGTTCGTGATATGCAAATGAAATTTGGTAGATTTGAAGAGCTAGTTATTGCGCATTTTTTGGCATACAATTGAGAATTTTATATTCACCATTGGCGTGCATACGGGATATATCTAAAATATTTTTACCCGTATATAGCAAAATTATGTTGCATCGGAGATTTAAAATGCGTTTATTTCGAAAACGGTTAAGTTTAGCGAGATGAATGTAGTATATCTTTTTTAAGTAAAAATATTAAGAGAATTAAATTTTTTATTTAAAAAGTATGTAGAGTGGGTGATGAAAAACGTTGAACGTGTTAAATGAGTGCTGAAAGACGTATGTGGCGCCCTCTGGGCAAAACGTCATTTTGGTAGCGAATTTAGATTTCTCGTCCAAAAAAACCCTCGCTTACCAAATTTCGTGTTGTAAGCTTATGCCTGTCAGGAAATATTCAAGAATAACTAAAATAAAAGTTTAACTTTAACTGAAATACTTTTAATAAAGTATTTCAGTTATTATCAACTTTCGTACTAAGGTAAGTTAGCTTAAATCGACTTATTTTAAGCTCAGGAATCTAAGGTAAGCCCATTCTTTACCAAACACCCTATATAGAGCTTTTTTAGAAACAATATTTGAATTCATTGAATTAAATATACATTTTCACATACAACTTCTCTCACTACCTACATATGTACATTCAAAACGAAAAATTTCTCATGCAGTGAGAAAAGTCGGCCATTGCAGTGAGAAATATTTTTTCTCACGGGTTTTCCTACGGTTTTCCATTATATGATCGCCGTTTCCATGGTAACATGCAAAATGCAATAGTATATTGTACAACAAGTGAGAAAAAAGACATATTACTCACGAGCGCAGAAGATTGTGGCACAAGCCGAGGCACGAGGCGTGTGCCGCAAATTAAGCGAGGGAGAAATATTATGTCATTTCCTCATGTGTTATACACTGTACTTTTTCTATGGATGCAGTTTTGTCAAGACTTCAAACTTCAAAATTAAATAATTTAGGTGCTTTTAGGTTTATTATATGCATAAATTGAAATAAAATACATATATATGTAGGTATTTAATATTCTTAAAATTATATACGTTATTTATGTAGGATTGTAAATATTTTATCTTAATTTTTAAGATAACCTGTATATCATTTTTCTTAATTATTGGTACGAGAACGGGATAAGAGTCTCACACATATGGACCTACGTTGGCACAGATGGGTGGAACTAATTGGGGATTACGACGGTAGCGGAATACTTTTAACTTTATAAGTAAGAATAACATTCGCCGCTGTGAACCAAATTTTATTACTAATAGGGATCGAACTTTATTGTAGTAGAATTTTAATAGTTTCTGATTTTAAGCATAAAGAGGGGAAGACAGTAGGCTGCTTAGGTTGTATAGTCAGTCGATTCTAACATCTTAAACGCGACAGACCTGTTCTTAGGTTAGGGATAATACTTAAACGGATATTATATTGATTAGACGCAAATTATCTATAAATACATTTCCCTTTTGTAAGAATAAGAACACGTAAGAATTTTGGTCGTAAATTACACAAGCACTTTTACATTTCGTTAATTTAATGGTATCAATAATTTAGTCATCTATTTTATTAATTAAAACTATTAAACATCAAACGGACTTTTATTACGATCGTCTTTAAGGAAAATCTACATTTGGGGGCTCAAACCACGGATCTAAGAAAGACAATTTTGTTATAAAGTTCGCGAAATACCGTAAAGTGACGTGTAATTAAAAAAATCGGCTCAGATGACGTGACGTAATTTTTGGAAATTGTTTATGACTGTTCGGGAAACGTGGAAACTGTTGGTGATTTTCGGACTTTTTTAAACTATTGGTGACTTCCGGACTTTGTGAACTGTTGGTGAATGGTTGTGTTGGTGGAGCAGCAGGCTAGTACAGTGTAGGCGATGTTAGGCAATTACGACGGCTGTTTGGGCAGTGAAGACGACGACGACGAGACGCAATCATAGCAAGCAGTATTACCAAGGAGAAATCAGGTGTGTTTGTTCCAATATTTTAAAAGTAGTCAAGACACTTTGGTCTGGTGACTGGAAATTAGAAATCTGACCAAAGATTATTTTTTTCGAGGAGCTGTGAACTGGAACTTTGACGATAAACAGTGAATGTTGCGAAAGAACTATCATAAATCATTTAACGATTAACTTTTTTTTGTGTTTCATTGTTTTCTTTTTGTTCATTTATTTTAATAAATCCTAACTTTGTTAGTATTTGTAGTAAATATTGATAATTTTCAAGTAAAAGCGACTACAATTCTACAGTTCACAAGTACCTACAATTTGCACACGGGAAAAAATAATCTAACTTTTTAGTTAAAAGATAATTTATCTTTTTATTTTTGTATTTTTTATTTTTTATTTTAGTTAAGTATATACCTTTTTAAAATGCAGTCTAAACAATCTCTTAACGATTTTCCAAAAATTAGCTTAAACCTTAAAAATTCGGCATTAAGTGCTCTTAAGGCGTTGCATGTTGTCGCGTACGGGGATAAAGGGTTACCGCGACAAACTAGGAAGAATTTGCGAAATTTTACAAATTTTGCGTGGGATAAAGAATCCCAGGAATATTCCACAAAATTAGACGACATTAAAAACAAACTAAGTATGCCGGACTTAGTAGCAGTTTGCAGTGTTTTAGATCTGAACTACACTGGTTCAGAAGATGACGTGATTGAACGTATTTGTTCATTTTTGAACGACTTCAATCTTGAAGACGAGAATGACGATGAAGACGAAGTCGCTAGCGATGATGACGGTGATAAAGACGTTTATCACGGGGAAAACGGTAAAGACGTTACCGAAGACGATCGCTATAATGAAGATAACGACGCAAATAGTGATAAAGACGCTTATCACGATGAAGAAGGTAAAGACGTTACCGACGACGATAATAATGATGACGATATGGATGATGAAAGGACGACGGATTTATTTACGAGGAATAGATCAAAATCAAACAAAATGACATGAGGTAGATTGAATGATTCATGTGCCTTAACTTTTAGAGACGTAGAGGATGGTATAAGAAATTTCGACGGAAAAGACGATTATCCCATAGGAAAATGAATCGCTGATTTTGAAGGAATTTCCAATCTGATGGGATGGAATGATTTGCAAATGCTAATTTTTGGTAAACGATCTCTAAAAGGAATAGCTAAACTGTATATACAGTCAGAGAAAGGAGTTAATAGCTGGAAGCTCTTGAAGAAGAGACTAACAACAGAGTTTGAGAAAAAAATAAGTAGTGCCGAAATACACAAAATGCTGATGAATAGAAAGAAGAAACAAGGTGAAAGCGTACAGGAGTATGTACTTAAAATGAGAGAAATCGGTAGCAGAGGAAACATCGAGAATGAAGTCATAATGCAGTATATAATTGAGGGAATTATGGACGACCCTGCTAATAAAGTAATACTTTATGGTGCCAAAAATTTCAATGACTTTAAAGAGAAGATTAAACTGTACGAATTGATTAAAAAACAGACGACGCAAAAATCAGTTAAAACAGAGACGCATAAAAAGACGTGGACAACCGAGGAAGTAAGACGAGATGAAAGAAGAGCGCCTCAAAGTAGGAATAAAAAAGAAGAAAAATGTTTCAGTTGTAAAATTCAGGGACACAGATCGATGGATTGTCCTAACAAAGCCAAGGGAATAAAATGTTTTAAATGCCATCAATTTGGACACAGGTCTTTTCGATGCAATGAGAAAGAAGAACCATCAACTACTGGACATGTAAATGTTGTTAACTTGGGGTATAAAAACTCGGTAACATTGAAGGTTGGAAAATTATCACTACGTGCATTATTGGATACAGGAAGTAACATTAGTTCAGTACGAAAAGATATTTTTGAAAAATATTTTGATGACGTGATTCTTTCACAAAACATATTAGATTTAAGTGGATTAGGAGGTATTGTCGAAGCGAAGATCGGTGGAATATGCGCATTTTATCAATGAAATTCGATATTTTTAAGATATTCGATATTCCAGAAGCCGCTATAGATAAAATGTTTTAACGACCTATTCATCATTCAGAATAACTCAACGGATATTAGTACAGTTAAAATAATTAAGACGATAACCGGACAACATTGATTTAATGAATAAAATTTAGTTTTTTTTTACTTTAATGACAAAAAAAGCAAGCTCATTAGCAGAACCCAATTAAAAATTATTTTGCACATCATATTTGAAACATTATTTGGTTGAAAAGTCTCATTTTTGTTGCCAAAAAAATATATTAATTTGTTTGGACTAAATTACAGTTGTGCTTATCTTAAAAAGGATATGTAACTATCAACATTCGCACAGTGTTGCCAAACTGAATTTTGTTATTTTGGGTGTAAATTTTTTCCACGGATCTCCGAGGGTACTATACGAGAGTTAAAACTTTAGGTTCATTTAATAAAATGGTAGAAATTCAAGGAGAGGATTTTAATATTTTATTTCATGTTATTCCAAAAGGAGCACTAGACGTTGAAATTATTCTCGGAAACAATATACTAAGACAAGCGGAAGTTACAATAACCAAAGACGGAATAATTTTATCTAAAAAAAGAGTAGATATTTTTATAAGGAGGATTACAATAATTAGCGAGACGACAGTCAATAATGATTTTCAGCTGAACCATACAGAAGATAAAAAAACAAAGACGGATATAGAGGAAGTAGTCAAAAGTTACGAACCGGACAAGACAAAGACGATGGAAGGTACCAGGACTTGTTTATAAAAAACAATATTCTGTTTAAATACGAAGACGGCAAGGAAGTGTTAGTCATTCCGAAAAGAATGCAAACAGAAATACAGTAGACTCGCGATTATCCGAGTCTCGGTCATCCGAGCCCCTCGGTTAACCGAGGCAAAATTCAGAACAGGTGAGTTACAATTTTCAACCATGCCGAAACATCGCCGCCTCAAAATCAAAAAGAGGAGCAAAGCTTATGCAAAATCAAATACTTTTTTAAACAGTAACATTATTAAGGTAAATGTTTTTATCTTTTATAGACAGTACTGTATTAATTTTCTCATTAAAATATCCACAGTTATGATTACTCACGTGTTTTCTATCAATATAACCAATGTCAGTGTTAACCGAGTTTTTGCGTATCCGAGGTAGTCACGGTCCCAGTTACCTCGGATAATCGCGAGTCTACTGTAATTAGAAACTTACACGAGGTAGAACATTGTGCTGTAACAAAAACACCAGATTTGATTCGAAGAGAATGTTACATTCCAAATCGTAGAGAAGAATTCGAGCACTGTATAGGGAAGTATGTATGTATACTTGGAAGCAAAAAAGAAGTTATAGAATGCGTGAAGAGACATCAAAAGGATTTCGGAAATCCGCTTCGTATAATATCTTACAGAGGTACCGCATTTACGGCGAAGGAATTCGAAGACTATTGCGAACAAAGAAGCATAAAGTCGACGCCGTTTGAAGTACTGTTCGGAACGAAGATGAAGAACAAAGAAGATCTGAAGATGAAGGAGATCATAGAACAGGAGATAATTAAACGATTTGATGAAGATAGAGAGATGCTGAGAAACGAGAGTCGACGTCAGTTAGTCAAAATTCCAGAGGAAAACAGACGCAGATATGATCTACGAAGAAAAAGGCCGAGGATGTATAAAAAGGGGGACTTAGTGGCAATCAAGAGAACACAGTTTGGTGGAGGACTCAAACTGCTGAAGAAATATTTTGGAACGTACGTGGTAGTACAAGTGAATCCAAATGACAGGTGCGAGGTAAAGAAATCTGGATAACATGATGGACATCAGAGCACTTCAACGTGTGCAGAGTACATGAAGCCGTGGATAGATAACTGCATGTAATCCGAGTCGAATTCCGAACAGGATGGCCGAATGTAGGATTGTAAATATTTTATCTTAATTTTTAAGATACCCTGTATATCATTTTTCTTAATTATTAGTACGAGAACGGGATAAGAGTCTCACACATATGGACCTACGTTGGCACAGATGGGTGGAACTAATTGGGGATTACGACGGTAGCGGACTACTTTTAACTTTATAAGTAAGAATAACATTCGCCGCTGTGAACCAAATTTTATTACTAATGGGGATCGAACTTTATTGCAGTAGAATTTTAGTAGTTTCTGATTTTAAGCATAAAGAGGGGAAGACAGGAGGCTGTTTAGGTTGTATAGTCAGTCAATTCTAACATCTTAAACGCGACAGACCTGTTCTTAGGTTAGGGATAATACTTAGACGGATATTATATTGATTAGACGCAAATTATCTATAAATACATTTCCCTTTTGTAAGAATAAGAACACGTAAGAATTTTGGTCGCAAATTACACAAGCACCTTTACATTTGGTTAATTTAATGGTATCAATAATTTAGTCATCTATTTTATTAATTAAAACTATTAAACATCAAACGGACTTTTATTACGATCGTCCTTAAGGAAAACATACATTTATTTAATATTCTAATTAAGAGTTATTTTTGAACAGGTTTGAAAGTTAATTCCTGGTAAATTTTGCTTCAACAAATTTTTTTTGACAATATTAATTGTGTTTGTATTGTGCATGTTACCATGGAAACGGCGATCATATATGGAAAACCGTAGGACAACCCGTGAAAAAAACATTTCTCACTGCAATGGCCAACTTTTCTCACTGCATGAGAAATTTTTCGTTTTGAATGTATGTAAGTTGTGAGAGAAGTTGCACATACCATCCATAGAAAAACCCAATTAATATTGTCAAAAAAAATGTGTTGAAGCAAAACTTACCAGGAATTACCTTTCAAAACTGTTCAAAAATAACTCTTGATTAGAATTTTAAATAAATAACATATATAATTTTAAGAATAATAAATACCTACATACATATGTATTTTATTTCAATTTATGCATATCATCATCATTCTCTTTGCCTTATCCCTATGCGGGGTCGGCTTCCCTAATTGTATTTCTCCACACAATTCTATCTTGGGTCATATCAATGTTAATCCCCTTTACCAACATGTCCTGCATTATCGTCTCCCCCCAGGTCTTCTTTGGTCTTCCTCTCCTACTCCTTCCAGGAATCTGCACTTCAGCTATTCTTCGTATTGAGTGATTAACATCTCGACGTTGAACATGACCAAACCATCTTAACCTATGCTCTCTCATTTTGGCATCAATTGGTGCCACACCTAGACTTCCCCTAATATACTCATTTCTAATTTTATCTTTCTTTGTCACTTCACTCATCCATCTAAGCATTCTCATTTCCGCCACATGCATTCGTTGTTCCTCTTTCTTTTTCACTGCCCAACATTCAGTTCCGTGCATCACAGCCGGTCTTATGGCTGTTTTATAGAATTTTCCCTTCAACTTCATTGGAATTTTTCTGTCACACAACACACCACTCGCTTCTTTCCACTTCATCCATCCAGCCCTAATTCTACTGCATGCATCTCCATCTATTTCTCCATTACTCTATAATACCGATCCTAAGTACTTAAAACTATTGCTTTTTACAATCATTTCACCATCCAAAGATACCATTTTATTTGTAGTAACTCCATCTTTAAATGAACATTCCAAATACTGTTTTTGTCCTACTAAGTTTTAAACCTTTTTCCTCCAGAGCTTGTCTCCACTGTTCCAGTTTTTGTTCTAAGTCTCTTTCACTATTTCCTATTAACACTACATCATCAGCATACATTAGGCACCATGGAATACTACCCTGTAGTTTCGATGTTATCTGGTCCAAAACTAATGAGAATAAATAAGGACTAAGCACCGAGCCTTGGTGCAATCCTACTTTCACCTGAAATTTATCAGTCTCTCCCACACCTGTCCTAACACTAGCCGTTACTCCCTCATACATATCTCTCACAATCTTTACATATTCGCCAGGGACTCCTTTCTTATTGAGAGCCCACCACAGAATCTCTCGAGGAACTCTATCATATGCTTTCTCAAGATCAATGAATACCATATGAGCGTTGGTCTCTTTATTCCTGTATTTTTCCGTCAGCTGCCTTACAATTAAAATTGCATCTGTTGTTGATCTGCCCTGCATAAAGCCAAATTGATTATCGGATATTTCGGTTTCTTCACGTATCCGTCTATCAATTACTCTCTCGCATATTTTCATGGTGTGGCTAAGTAGTTTTATAGCCCTGTAGTTTGTGCATTGTTGTATGTCTCCCTTGTTTTTGTAGACATCTAATCTGATTAAAATCTCTTGCTTTCTTTGCTCTCTGTTTGGCTATTTTATATATCTTTGCTTCGCCTTCCCTGGTATCAAGTTGAGTTGATCCATACTTCCCCAGGAATATCATCTGGTCCTACTGCTTTTCCTTTCTTTATTTTTTGAAGCGCTTGAGCCACTTCCTCGTTTGTTATTCTGGTAACCATTGCTGTTACTGTCTCCGTTATCTCGACAGGCTGTCTGTCAAATTCTTCATTTAATAAACTGTGAAAATACTTTCTCCATCTCTTTTTGACATCCTTTTCGTGAATTAGTATTTTATTAGTTTCATCTCGGATACATCTAATCTGATTAAAATCTCTTGCTATCTTTGCTCTCTGTTTGGCTATTTTATATATCTTTGCTTCGCCTTCCCTGGTATCAAGTTGATCGTATGATTTCAATTTATGCATATAATATACCTAAAAGCACCTAAATTATTGAATTTTGAAGTTTGAACTCTTGACAAAACTGCATCCATAGAAAAAGTACAGTGTACAACACATGAGAAAATTACATATTTCTCCCTGGCTTGATTTGCGGCCCTCATCTCGTGCCTTGGCTCGTGCCAACAAACTTCTGCGCTCGTCAGAAATATGTCTATTTTCTCATTTGTTGTACAATATACTATTTATTATCATTTTTATTTGAACCATCCATTTTTATAATACACTTTCGATGTAAATACTAAAAAATATAAATATTATCTATCGGTATTTTCCCTGCACAATAGATATTATGTTCACAAAGACTCCTCTTTTTCGATTTTCTACGTGTTTGACCAACGCACATAATAATAAAAATAAAATTTAATATCTGGCAATACAACGAGGACTATCACATTCAAATTTGTATCACGAGTATTCAGTAAACGATGCAGGTGTGGGGTATTCTAAAGGTGTTATCGGTTCCTATAAACGACATAGCTCCCAATATTGAATCTTATGAACCGAATATGAGTCTGGTTGCCAAATTCCATCAGAACGACAAGATGAAAGTAAATAATGAGACGGAGATGGGGCCGGAAGCACTTTTATTATTTAGATTTATTGAGGCGAGGAGAAGAAAATTTCATTACGGCATCTGCTGTGCTGTGCCTCGCTCAGAGGTGACGCGGGCCGGGGCACGAATAAGCCCCAGGGCTGTCTGTTCAACATTTTTTGTGCTTGATCAAAGTAATTAGTTTTACTGAACTTTATTTCTAAATATATTCTTTTTTCGATAACCAAATTTGGCAGTGAGTTATGAACATTCGCAATACAATTTTATTTTAATCAACTCTGAAATTCATTTTCTCCTTGTAGATTATGTAGATGTAGATTTTCACTAATAATGCAGTCGATGAGGGTATTTGGCTCCGAATTCCATTCTACTGTTAATTTTCACTGTAAGTAGGGAATAGCTCAGGAAACAAAGTCTACATTATATCCTATGGTGCTTTTATCTTGGGGGTGGTTCTTACCCGGACTCCGAGGTTAAAAAAATGTTGATTAAAATAACCACGAAAGTGGCTAGAGAACCCGATTCTTAGCAAAAACTCTTCTATATTTTTTTGAAAACTTAATAGGTGCTAGTTGAGTATCTATCTTATAATGTTCGACTTACATGGAGACTTACATGGAGAAAAAGAAAAAATTTTAAGAAAATTTAAAAATGCGCTTATAATTTGATCTTAATTTTTTTCAAAAACCATGCATTTTAAATGCGTCCAACTTTTTAAACATGAAAACAACACAATAATAAAAGGTATTGTAGAAGTAAAAAGTCTTATTTAAGTCTAGTGGATGAGGGGTTAAATATACTTCGCTTTTTATCTTAAAATAAATTTGTCATTAACTTTTTTTCCCATATCGCAAAGTTCGAATGTAATCAACATTTAACAGTGCTCGTTTTAAAAGTCTTTTCAAGCTCTACAAACTGTAGTTGTAGCATTATACCCTTAAAATCGACCATTTCTTTGTTATTTTAAGTTGAACATAACGATTTGAGCATGCACCAAAAAAAAATCTCTATTCAACTAGTATATCTCTTTTTGTATTATAACTAGATAGTCCAGGGCGGATCTGTTTTTAGATGGACGTTGAGAGGTGACTCAAATTTTTTTGCAGAAATTGCTTGAAAATAGCTCAAATAATAATATTTAAGTTATCCTCCCACTCAAAATGGTCCGGAACATTGTTTAAATAATCAAAATGTCAAAATATGAAAGGAAAAATTCGATTTTTTATTGGTTTTTTGATTATAACTTTAAAACTGTTAATTTCTGAGAAAAGTTGTACTGATATAAAAGTTGCGCAATTAAATTTCCTATAATATAGAATTGGTTGAAAATTTAAAAAATAGTCACCCTTGTTGCAAAATAGCAATAATTGCGAAAAAAAACATACAAAAACAAGTATTCGCATTTTACGTTTTTCAACCATTTATGCTACACTTAGGACCTTCATATTTTACCCAGAAAAACTTTATGATATAGTAAAACAGCACTGTAAATTTCATTAAGGTCGGTTTAATAGATTTTGCAAAATAAATTTTGCAATCCAGCTTTCGCAAAAAAAATTCGTTTTTTTAAAATGTTGCAGGACTGAAAATAAAGTAGATAGCAAGTTGAATTTTTTTTGCTTATAGAAGTGTACTGTACCTTTCCTTTGCAATTTGCAAAATTAAAATCGATTAATTACCACGGCGTCAGGAAATTTTTTAAATAAACATTAATTTTTGGTGCTACGCGCAGGACAGCGGTGTAGAATTCACACAAGTTGATTTCCACCAAAATTTCTTCCAATCTTTATCTAATATATTATTTTCTTACCCTATATTTTGTTGTATTTTAATATTTTAATTCCACAAAAATCAAACTAATTTTATTATAGTTTGTGAAATATTGTTTAAACAATTGCATATGTTTAAAAATAATAAACTTTTATTCTCTAAGTTAAAATATATCAACAAAGAAAGTTTTTGCTAAAAAAAGTGTTATTTCAAAGGATAGAGTATGTATTTTTATTTTGCAATAAACAAATTTATTTATTTATATCGAAATATAATAAAAATTAAAATGTATCAATCATTATCAAAGGTAATTGGAATGCCCAATCAGAGCAAACTATCCGCTGTCCTGCGCGTAGCACCAATAATTAACGTTTATTTTAAAAAAATTCCTGACGTCGTGGTAGTTAATCGATTTTAGTTTTGAAAATTGCAAATGAAAGGTACAGTACACTTCTATAAGCAAAAAAAAAATTCAACTTGCTATCTGCTTTATTTTCAGTCCTGTAACATTTTGAAAAAATGAATTTTTTTTGCGAAAGCTGGATTGCAAAATTTATTTTGCAAAATCTATTTAACCAATCTTAATTAAATTTAGAGTATTGTTTTACTGTATCATAAAGTTTCTGTGAATCAAATATGAAGGTGCTAAGTGTAGTATAAATGGTTGAAAAACGTAAAATGCGAATACCTGTTTTTGTATGTTTTTTTCGCAATAATTGCTATTTTGCAACAAGGGTGACTATTTTTTAAATTTTTAACCAATTCTATATTGTTGGAAATTTAATTACGCAACTTTATGTCAGTACAAGTTTTCTCGGAAATGAATACTTTTAAAGTTAATAATCAGAAAACGAAGAAAAAAATCGAAATTTTCCTTGATTTTTTGACATTTTGATTATTTAAACAATGTTCCGGACCTTTTTGAGAGGGAGGATAACTCAAATATTATTATTTGAGTTATTTTCAAGCAATTTCTGCAAAAAAATTTGAGTCACCTCGCAACGTCCAAATGTACTAATATTTTTACAGATGCGCCCTGGTCTAAGAAGATTTATGAAGAAACCAATCTGTTTGATTTTTCATAAGCTACAAAAATTGTTTGATATAGTTTTTTTCGTTAAGGGAATAATTTTAAGGTACCTATTCGCAACAAACCTTCCGATAGGTTACATTTTTCAATAAAAATGGCAAATTTTCAACCACAAGTAACTCAGAAAGTATTGAGTTTTCAAAAAAAAGTATACAGTGCATTCATAAAGTGTGGAGACGGTCTATTTTCTCATGACTTAATTATTTTCAGAGTTAAAACTCTGACAGGTCGATTTTTATTTTTAAATTATGATTATTTGACGTATATCCCATAATAGTGACGTCATCGATTTGGGCGTGATGACGTCATTTTTTTTTTAAATCGGAATAGGGGTCGTGTGGTAGCTCATTTGAAAGGTGATTCAATTCTATATTCAGTAATTTAAACATTAACATCAATATTTATACCGGGTGGCCAAAAAATAATTTATGAATTAAATTAATTGCAGCAAAAAAAAGAGTATATGTAATTTATTTAACTCAAAATATATTTTGCTGCTGTCAGAAAAGAGAAAAAATGTTTATTTGACAGATAAACATTGCTTTTCGCCTAAATTAAATGTTCAAACTGCCAAGAGACAAGTGTGTGGCTGCTTGACATTTAATTTAAGTGAAAAGTAATGTTTATTTATGAAATAAATATTTTTTTTTATATTATGTGGCATCAGTAAAATGTATTTTGAGTTAAATAAATTACATACATTCTTCTTTTTGCGTCAATTATTTTAATATAAAAATTATTGTTTGCCCACCCTGTATAAATAATGATGTTAATGTTTATATTACTGGATATAGAATTGAATCACCTTTCAAATGGGCTACCACACGACCCCTATTCTAATATAAAAAAATCATCGATGACGTCATCACGCCCAAATAGATGACGTCACTATTATGTTCTATAAGTCAAAAACTCATAATTTAAAAATAAAAATCGACCTGCCAGAGCTTTATCTCTGAAAATAATTAAGTCGTGAGATGATAGGTCGTTTCCACACTTTATGAATGCACTGTGTAACAGTTTTTGCTATTAGTTTCTCTAACCACTTCCGTAGATATTTTAACCAAAAAGTTTTCCGCCCCCGAGAAGGGGTGTGGACCCCTATAGGGTAGACTTTTTGGGTAGACTTTGAATTCGGAGATAAGTAGAGGCTTCAGTAGGATAGAATTCGGAGGTAAATTCACTTTTTTTAACTCTTATTGACTGGCGTATAAATAAACTACACTGAAGATACGAGCTGTTAATATACCTAAGTAAATAAGCAAAAGGGAAGCCAAAAACATACTCATATTAAACCTCATTCAAAAAAATATTCTGACAAGCTTAACTTATAAACAACCATTTTCACTCTCAAAAACGAAATCTAATACGGAAACTGTTAAAAGACCAGGGCGCATCTGTAAAAATATAAGTACATTTGGATGTTGAGAGGTGACTCATATTTTTTTGCAGAAATTGCTTGAAAATAACTCATGTATTAATAGAGTTATCCTCCCACTCAAAATGGTCCGGAACTTTGTTTAAATAATCAAAATGTCAAAAAATGAAGAAAAAATTCGATTTTTTTCTTAGTTTTTTGATTACAACTTTAAAAGTATTAATTTTCTAGAAAAGTTGCATAAACATAAAAGTTGCATAATTAAATTTTCTACGATATAGGATTAACTGAAAATTTCAAAAATTGTCACCCTAGTGGCAAACTAGCAATAATTTCTAAAAAACCATAAAAAACAAGTATTCGTATTTTACGTTTTTCAACCATTTATGCTAAACTTAGGACCTTCATACTTCACCCAGAAAAATTTTATGATATGATAAAACTCTACTGTAAATTTCATTAAGATCGGTTTTATAGATTTTGCAAAATAAATTTTGCAATCCAGGTTTCGCAAAAAAATTCATTTTTTCAAAATTTTGCAGCACTAAAAATAAAGCAGAGAGCAAGTTGATTTTTTTTACATATAAAAGAATATTGTTGCTTTCCTTTGCAATTTGCAAAATTAAAATCGGTTATCTACCACGGCGTCAGGAGTTTTTTTAAATAAACAATAATTATTGGTGCTATGCGCAGAACAGCGGATACGTTCGCTCTGATTGGGCATTCCAATGACCTTTAAGAATGACTGATAAATTTTAATTTTTAGTACATTTCGAAATAAATAAATAAATTTGTTTATTGCAAAATAAAAACACATACTCTCTCCTTTAAAAAACCACTTTTTTAGAAAAAGTTTTTTTGTCTATAAACAAAATATATAAATATATTTTAACTTTGAAAATAAAAAAGTTTTATTTTTAAACATATACAATTGTTTAAACAATTTTTCACAAACAATAATCAAATTAGTTTAATTTTTGTGGAATTAAAATATGAACATACAACAAAATATAGAGTAAGAAAATAATATATTATAGGCCTTGGGCCCGCATATACAATTATTATTTATGACCACACCGTTGAAACTTTTTGTACTTGTTATTTGGATGGAGTCGGACAAATTTTGAGCTTGGCGCATTATGGTAGTGGGGCGTTTGTCTGTCAAGCGGTGACGAAGTTGTCAATTTTATGCAAGAAAAAAATTTATTACCACATTGGTCATTCTATTTTAATCAATGGATTTTATCATATAAACAACGAAAACAATTTTGTCGGACAAAAATATTGGGGCATATGACGCGTCGGACACGCTAAATATGTCAAATTTATGAAAATAAAATAAATTTATTACCACATCGATAATTTTAACGGTATCTATCATAAAACCTTTTTACAATAATGTGGTAACCTTGTCGGACAATTTTCACGGGGCATATGCGCAGTCGGACGCGCCGAAGATGTCAATTTCCTGAAATTTTTTTATTTACAACCATTTTTCCGACAACATTAGTAGGTTATAAGTAATTATATTCCTAATCAAAAAATCAAAGCGTCGGACAAAAATATTGGGGCAACTCGACAGTCGGACAAAAAATTTAATTTTTATTAGTAAAGTATACTTTCAAATTATGCTGGGTTCGTGCATCCCTTATCTTTACAACCATTTTTCCGACAAAAGTAGTAGGTTACAAGTAATTATATTCTTAAACAAAAAATGTAATTGTCTGACAAAAATGTTGGGGCAAACGAACAGAAAACTTAATTCTTTTAGGCTATCGACGAGGAGGTATTATCAAAAAAAAAATTTAAAACAGTGTTTCTCGGTTACTTTTGAATCGATTTAGCTGAAAATTGGTACACACACTAAGTAAAGCATTTAAAAGTGTATGACGCAGATCGGAACCCAAAATTTTCTTAAAAAATTTTCCGACAAGAGGGAAAATTTTAGAAAAATTGTGATCTGATAATTTGTGTACACACTCCTTGAACAACGACAAACACCGTTCTGTATTTTTTTTTCTCGAATTAAAAAAAATTTTCAGCACATAATGTATCAGGTTATAAGTAGTTATATTTCAAATCAAAAAATCTAAGTGCCCGACATAAATAGTGGGGCACATCCAAAGTCGGATAAAAAATTTAATTTTTATTAATAAACTATACTTTTAAACTATTCTGGGTTCGTGCATCCCTTATCTTTACAACCATTTTTCCGACAAAAGTAGTAGGATACAAGTAATTATACTCTTAAACAAAAAATGTAATTGTCTGACAAAAATTTTGGGGCAAACGAACAGGAAACTTAATTCTTTTAGGCTATGGACGAGGAGGTCTTATCCAAAAATATTTTAAAACAGATTTTTTCGGTTATTTTTGAATCGATTTAGCTGAAAATTGGTACACACACTAAGTAAAACATTTAAAAGGGCATGACGTAGAGCTGTACCCAAAATTTTCCCAAAAAGATTTCGGACAAGAGGGAAAATTTTAGAAAAATTGTGATCTGATATTTGCGTACATACTCCTTGAACAACGACAAACATCGTTCTGTAGTTTTTTTTCACGAAATAAAAATAAAATTCCGACACAAGTATCAGGTTATAAGTAGTTATATTCCAAATTAAAAAACCTAAGTGCCCGACAAAAATATTGGGTCAAATCCAAAGTCGGACAAAAAATTTAATTTTTATTATTAAACTGTCTTTTAAACCTTACTGGGTTCGTGCAACCCTTACCTTTAAAACCATTTTTCCGACAACATTAGTAGGTTATAAGTAATTATATTCTTAATAAAAAAATCAAAGTGTCGGACAAAAATATTGGGGCAACTCGACAGTCGGACAAAAAATGTATTTTTATTAGTAAAGTATACTTTCAAATTATGCTGGGTTCGTGCATCCCTTATCTTTACAACCATTTTTCCGACAAAAGTAGTAGGTTACAAGTAATTATATTCTTAAACAAAAAATATAGTTGTCTGACAAAAATGTTGGGGCAAACTAACACAAAACTTAATTCTTTTAGGCTATCGACGAGGAGGTATTATCAAAAAAAAATTTTAAAACAGTGTTTCTCGGTTACTTTTGAATCGATTTAGCTGAAAATTGGTACACACGCTAAGTAAAGCATTTAAAAGGGTATGACGTAGATCGGAACCCAAAATTTTCTTAAAAAATTTTCCGACAAGAGGGAAAATTTTAGAAAAATTGTGATCTGATAATTTGTGTACATACTCCTTGAACAACTACAAACATCGTTCTGTAGTTTTTTTTTCTCGAAATAAAAAAAAAATTCCGACACAAGTATCAGGTTATAAGTAGTGATATTCCAAATCAAAAAATCTAAGTGTCCGACAAAAATATTGGGTCAAATCCAAAGTCGGACAAAAAATTTAATTTTTATTAATAAACTGTCTTTTAACCCCACTGGGTTCGTGCAACCCTTACCTTTAAAACCATTTTTCCGACAACATTAGTAGGATATAAGTAATTATATTCTTAATCAAAAAATCAAAGTGTCGGACAAAAACATTGGGGCAACTCGACAGTCGGACAAAAAATTTATTTTTATTAGTAAAGTATACTTTCAAATTATGCTGGCTTCGTGCATCCCTTATCTTTACAACCATTTTTCCGACAAAAGTAGTAGGTTACAAGTAATTATATTCTTAAACAAAAAATATAATTGTCTGACAAAAATGTTGGGGCAAACGAACAGAAAACTTAATTCTTTTAGGCTATCGACGAGGAGGTATTATCAAAAAAAAAATTTTAAAACAGTGTTTCTCGGTTACTTTTGAATCGATTTAGCTGAAAATTGGTACACACACTAAGTAAAGCATTTAAAAGGGTATGACGTAGATCGGAACCCAAAATTTTCTTAAAAAATTTTCCGACAAGAGGGAAAATTTTAGAAAAATTGTGATCTGATAATTTGTGTACATACTCCTTGAACAACAAACATCGTTCTGTAGTTTTTTTTCTCGAAATAAAAAAAATTTCCGACACAAGTATCAGGTTATAAGTAGTTATATTCCAAATCAAAAAATCTAAGTGTCCGACAAAAATATTAAGTCAAATCCAAAGTCGGACAAAAAATTTAATTTTTATTAATAAACTGTCTTTTAAACTTTACTGGGTTCGTGCAACCCTTACCTTTAAAACCATTTTTCCGACAACATTAGTAGGTTATAAGTAATTATATTCTTAATCAAAAAATCAAAGTCTCGGACAAAAATATTGGGGCAACTCGACAGTCGGACAAAAAATTTATTTTTATTAGTAAAGTATACTTGGGGCAAACGAACAGAAAACTTAATTCTTTTAGGCTATCGACGAGGAGGTATTATCAAAAAAAAAATTTTAAAACAGTGTTTCTCGGTTACTTTTGATCGATTTAGCTGAAAATTGGTACACACACTAAGTAAAGCATTTAAAAGGGTATGACGTCGATCGGAACCCAAAATTTTCTTAAAAAATTTTCCGACAAGAGGGAAAATTTTAGAAAAATTGTGATCTGATAATTTGTGTACATACTCCTTGAACAACGACAAACATCGTTCTGTAGTTTTTTTTTCTCGAAATAAAAAAAAATTCCGACACAAGTATCAGGTTATAAGTAGTTATATTCCAAATCAAAAAATCTAAGTGTCCGACAAAAATATTGGGTCAAATCCAAAGTCGGACAAAAAATTTAATTTTTATTAATAAACTGTCTTTTAAACCTTACTGGGCTCGTGCAACCCTTACCTTTAAAACCATTTTTCCGACAACATTAGTAGGTTATAATTAATTATATTCTTAATCAAAAAATCAAAGTGTCGGACAAAAATATTGGGGCAACTCGACAGTCGGACAAAAAATTTATTTTTATTAGTAAAGTATGCTTTCAAATTATGCTGGGTTCGTGCATCCCTTATCTTTACAATCATTTTTCCGACAAAAGTAGTAGGTTACAAGTAATTATATTCTTAAACAAAAAATGTAATTGTCTGACAAAAATGTTTTGGCAAACGAACAGAAAACTTAATTCTTTTAGGCTATCGACGAGGAGGTATTATAAAAAAAAAAAAAAATTTAAAACAGTGTTTCTCGGTTACTTTTGATCGATTTAGCTGAAAATTTATACACACACTAAGTAAAGCATTTAAAAGGGTATGACGTAGATCGGAACCCAAAATTTTCTTAAAAAATTTTCCGACAAGAGGGAAAATTTTAGGAAAATTGTGATCTGATAATTTGTGTACATACTCCTTGAACAACGACAAACATCGTTCTGTAGTTTTTTTTCTCGAAATAAAAAAAAATTTCCGACACAAGTATCAGGTTATAAGTAGTTATATTGCAAATCAAAAAATCTAAGTGTCCGACAAAAATATTGGGTCAAATCCAAAGTCGGACAAAAAATTTAATTTTTATTAATAAACTGTCTTTTAAACCTTATTGGGTTCGTGCAACCCTTACCTTTAAAACCATTTTTCCGACAACATTAGTAGGTTATAAGTAATTATATTCTTAATAAAAAAATCGAAGTGTCGGACAAAAATATTGGGGCAACTCGACAGTCGGACAAAAAATTTATTTTTATTAGTAAAATATACTTTCAAATTATGCTGGGTTCGTGCATCCCTTATCTTTACAACCATATTTCAGACAAAAGTAGTAGGTTACAAGTAATTATATTCTTAAACAAAAAATATAATTGTCTGACAAAAATGTTGGGGCAAACGAACAGAAAACTTAATTCTTTTAGGCTATCGACGAGGAGGTATTATCAAAAAAAAATTTTAAAACAGTGTTTCTCGGTTACTTTTGAATCGATTTAGCTGAAAATTGGTACACACACTAAGTAAAGCATTTAAAAGGGTATGACGTAGATCGGAACCCAAAATTATCTTAAAAAATTTTCCGACAAGAGGGAAAATTTTAGAAAAATTGTGATCTGATAATTTGTGTACATACTCCTTGAACAACGACAAACATCGTTCTGTAGTTTTTTTTTGTCGAAATAAAAAAAATTTCCGACACAAGTATCAAGTTATAAGTAGTTATATTCCAAATCAAAAAATCGTGTCCGACAAAAATATTGGGTCAAATCCAAAGTCGGACAAAAAATTTAATTTTTATTAATAAACTGTCTTTTAAACCTTACTGGGTTCGTGCAACCCTTACCTTTAAAACCACTTTTCCGACAACATTAGTAGGTTATAAGTAATTATATTCTTAATCAACAAATCAAAGTGTCGGACAAAAATATTGGGGCAACTCGACAGTCGGACAAAAAATTTATTTTTATTAGTAAAGTATACTTTCAAATTATGCTGGGTTCGTGCATCCCTTATCTTTACAACCATTTTTCCGACAAAAGTAGTAGGTTACAAGTAATTATATTCTTAAACAAAAAATATAGTTGTCTGACAAAAATGTTGGGGCAAACTAACAGAAATCTTAATTCTTTTAGGCTATCGACGAAGAGGTATTATCAAAAAAAAAATTTAAAACAGTGTTTCTCGGTTACTTTTGAATCGATTTAGCTAAAAATTGGTACACACGCTAAGTACTACACTTAAAAGGGCATGACAAAGAATTGTACACAAAATTTTCCAAAAAGATTTTCCGACAAGAGGGAAAATTTCGGAAATTTTTTTTAAAATTTTAGAATGTTCTCTACAAGGCAGAACCCGACATCCGACGCCCTGAAGGGCACTAAGGATTATGAGAAAGAAGAAGAAGAAGGAATGTTCTCTACGTTACGTCCTTATAAATATTATAAGGTGTATTTCTACAAATTTTCAGTTTGATCTATGTAGATCTAACCGAGAAAAATTGTTTATAGTTCGCTTTGGTCTCCTTGATGCTTATTATTTTTTTATATCCCAGAGAACGGCTGTTCCCGTACATGCGACACTATATTATACAAGAAATTTTCGATTTTCTAAATGTGACTGAATTGAAAAAATTGGGCCAAATCCAATCTTAAAATATAGGAAAAGAGATATATGTCAACCATCCATTTTGGTCCAAGGGTGTGGATTTTACGTCCCATTTAGTGTCTGTTTTTCGTTCTCGTCCCCAAAAATATTACTGAACATTACCTTTCCAAAGCATGGTTAATTTTGAAAATTCTTCTCTTCTTCTTCTTCTTCTTCTTCTTCTTCTTCTTACTTTTATATAGACATTACTCTGTCTGTTTTTCAATGTGCCTCCAGTAAGTTGTCATTCCACCTTTTTCGTGGTCTTCCCACTGATCGTCTTCCTATTGGGGAACCTTCTCTGACCGTCCTTACTACTCTATTTGTTGTCATTCGGCTTATGTGGTCGTTCCATTCTACTCTTCTGCTTTTCACCCCATAGGCGTAACCAGGGGGTGGTTTTGGGGGTTATAACCCCCCTTTTGGATGTACTTTGAGCTCTATACGCTTAACACAATTATTATTCCATACCCCCAGAGACCTTCAAGTAGACGTAACTCCCCCTTAGGATCATCCTGGTTACACCTCTGTTTCACCCAGTTATTAATGTTGTCCACCTTGCATCTCCTTCATATCTCTGCACTTCTAGCTCTATCCCACAGCGTCTTACCATCGATTTTTCGCAATGTTTTCATCTCTGCTGTTTCTATAGCATTCTTTTTGTCCTTTCTGTATCAGGTTGTGTTTCTGCCGCGTATGTCATTATTGGTCTGATGACTCTTTTGTAAATTCTGCCTTTCACTTCTTTTCTGATGTTTTTATTTCTCTATATTGTTTCATTCAGGCAACCTGCGGCTCTGTTTGCTTTATTCACCTGATCTTCCACTTTTGTTTCGAGCTTTCCGTAGCTGCATAGTGTGATGCCTAGATATTTAAACTCCATGACTTGTTCTATTATTTGACCCTCCAGCTCTAATTTACACCTTATTAGATCTGCTGTTATAACCATGCATTTAGTCTTTTTTAGGGAAATTTACATGTTAAATTTTCTAGCGGTTATATTAAATTCGTGCAGCATACGTTGTAAATCATCTTCACTTTGAGAGATTAGTATTGCGTCGTCTGCATAGCAGATTATTTTAAGTGGTTTTTCTCCCATTTGGTATTCTTTTTTTGTTCTTACTTTTTTTATTATTTCGTCCATGATCAGGTTGAACAACAGAGGACTCAGGGAATCTCCCTGTTTTATCCCATTGTAATTTTGAAAATTGTATATACCATTCAAAAGTTACCGATCTCAGAAATTTTATTCAATTTCTATTTAAAAAGGGAAAAATGTTTTTTCTCAAAGTTCGCATCACCCCGTGGAATATTCTAGCATCTATAAAATACTAAAATTAAAACCTAACTATAGCCTCATTCCTTCTCAACATTCAGTTTTTTCATTCATTCGTTTATGTTGGATAATAAAAAAGTTAAGGACTTTAATAACTAGCCATGTTTTTCATAGACAAAGTGTGTTTTTAAATGGCAAACTTTAAGGAGTAATTGTGCATGACAAAATAAAGTCAGTTTGCTTTACGAGAAAAACGTATGTCCACAAATGCATCGTTTCCGAGATAGGGGGTGTTGAAGTTTTTCTGACAAACTGACGATTTATTTATTGCTTTAAAACCAGTTGAGATATGCAAATGAAATTTGGTGGGTTTTAAGAGGTAGTTATTGCACATTTTTTAACTACAGTTAAGAATTTAATATTCACCATTGGCGCGCATACGGGTAATATGAGCCGAAAAATACGTAATTTAATATGAAGTCAAAAATGTATAAAAATTAATTTTTTTTAAATTGTACCAAAACGCCCCATTATTTTTGTCCGACAAGTGATCCAATATGCATTACACATGTAAAAAAACAGTACAAAATAAAAATAACATCTGTGGTAATAAATAAAAAAATTTCAGGAAATTGCCATTTTCGGCGCGTCCGACTGCGCATATGCCCCGTGAAAATTGTCCGACAAGGTTACCACATTATTGTAAAAAGGTTTTATGGTAGATACCGTTAAAATTATCCATGTGGTAATAAATTTATTATTTTCATAAATTTTAAGTTATTTTTCGGGTGTAACTTTAATGATATTATGCTAAAAATGATGGTGTATCGCATATTTAAAATGCGTTTATCTCGAAAACGGTTGAGTTTAGGAAGATGAAAGAAGTATACCTTTTTTAAGTAAAACTAATAGGAAAATAAAAATTTTAATGTCAAAATTATACAGAGTGAGGGATAAAAAAAATTGAACGTAATAAATGAGTGCTGAAAGGCATATGTGGCGCCCTCTGGGCAATGCATAATTTTTGGTAAGGAATTTAGATTTCTCGACCCAAGAAACCCCCAAATATAAAATTTCATGTTGTTATCTCATACCTATCAGGAAATATTAAATAATAAATAAAAAAAAAGTTTAACTTTGACACCCTGTATCTCGGCTATTATAAACTTTGTACTAAGGTAAGTTAGCTTAAATCGGCCTATTTTAACCTCAGGAACCTGAGGTTAAGCTATGGCCCATTCTTTACCAAACACCCTGTATGCATAAAAATTACTTCTTCTTTTAATTGTACCAAAACGCCCCATTATTTTTGTCCGACAAGTGATCCAATATGCATTACACATGTAAAAGAACAGTACAAAATAAAAATGACATCTGTGGTAATAAATAAAAAATTTTCAGGAAATTGACATCTTCGGCGCGTCCGACTGCGCATATGCCCCGTGAAAATTGTCCGACAAGGTTACCACATTATTGTAAAAAGGTTTTATGATAGATACCGTTAAAATTACCGATGTGGTAATAAATTTATTATTTTCATAAATTTGACATATTTAGCGTGTCCGACGCGTCATATGCCCCAATATTTTTGTCCGACAAAATTGTTTTCGTTGTTTATATGATAAAATCCATTGATTAAAATAGAATGACCAATGTGGTAATAAATTTTTTTCTTGCATAAAATTGACAACTTCGTCACCGCTTGACAGACAAACGCCCCACTACCATAATGCGCCAAGCTCAAAATTTGTCCGACTCCTCCCAAATAACAAGTACAAAAAGTTTCAACGGTGTGGTCATAAATAATAATTGTATATGCGGGCCCAAGGCCTATTAGATAAAGATTGGAAGAAATTTTGGTGGAAATCAACTTATTATATGAATCGATCATCTTATAATGAAAATTGCATCTGTTGTTGATCTACCCTGCATAAAGCCAAATTGATTCTCAGATATTTCGGTCTCTTCACGTGTCCGTCTATCAGTTACTCTTTCCCATATTTTCATGGTGTGGCTAAGCAGTTTTATAGCCCTGTAGTTTGTACATTGCTGTATATCTCCCTTGTTTTTAAAAACAGGTACCAGTATACTGCTTCTCCATTCGTCTGGCATTTGTCCGACTTCCATAATTCTATTAAATAGACTTGCTAGTCACCTTGTTCCTGTCTCTCCCAATGTTCTCCATACTTCCCCAGGAATATCATCTGGTCCTACCGCTTTTCCTTTCTTTATTTTTTGAAGCGCTTGAGCCACTTCCTCGTTGGTTATTTTGGTGACCATTGCTGCTACTGTCTCCGTTGACTCTACAGGCTGTTTGTCAAATTCTTTATTTAATAAGCTGTCAAAGTACTTTCTCCATCTCTTTTTGACATCCCTTTCGTGAACTAGTATTTTATTATTTTCATCTCAGATACATCTAATCTGATTAAAATCTTTTGCTTTC
Source organism: Diabrotica virgifera virgifera (assembly GCF_917563875.1). Taxonomy (NCBI): domain Eukaryota; kingdom Metazoa; phylum Arthropoda; class Insecta; order Coleoptera; family Chrysomelidae; genus Diabrotica; species Diabrotica virgifera. The sequence goes on along the minus strand of NC_065449.1, from coordinate 200,756,283 downwards.
TTTGCTCTCTGTTTGGCTATTTTATATATCTTCGTTTCGCCTTCCCTGGTATCAAGTTGATCGTATAGGTTTGAATACGCTTCTGCTTTGGCTTTTCCTACTGCTACTTTCGCTTCCTTTTTCGCCACCATATAGTTTTGAAGATCTGTGTTGGGTCCAGTATATAAAAAGTGGCACTTTTTATATAATTTTCTCTTCCCTTTTATTTTTCCTTGTACTTCATTTGACCACCACCAAGTCTCTTTATCCTCAAACTTTTTTTTAACTAAAGTACAATATTTTATTTTTATCTAGTGACGAACAAATTCATTTTTGTGTGTTTGTTTATTTATTTAACGCGAAGGACCCTTTTTCCTTACAAAAATTACAATATATATTGTTAAGATATGTAAAATTTGAATTAATATGGTTTCGATCTTAATATTTTAGAAAAGTTAAAACATATAATAAAAATATACCAAAATTCATTTCGAAGAAATGAAAGTCAATTATCTTTGGATGGCCGTAGGTAAACAAAATTTAAATAGGGATTAAGTATTTTCTTTGTACAGTTAGTATGATAAGAAAGTGGTTATGTGTTTGGACAATGAGACCGGGTTTCCCAAATGGACTTTTGCGGCGAGGGAATAATTGTATTTAGAAATTTAAATGAATGTAATCTTTGTTTAGATATTAAGAAAGGAAAAAAAAACCGATTGGCATGTAATTAGTTTTAGGAAATTTCTAATGGTAGGGAAAATTGGTGTTTGTTATCTGAAAGGTAGATGGGGATAAAATTGAGGAACTCGGATTGGTGAAGAAGGAAAAAGGAGGGGCTAGGTATGAAGAATGGGAGTTTAGCGAAATGTTAGAGGGTGGAAGAAGAGTCAGTTGTTAAATGATCGTTAAGTCGACTAGTGGTGATCTCTAAGAGTCTCCTGAAGTAGTAAGGCAGATAAGTGAATAGTTGTGAGTTTGTTGAAATAAGTGTCCTGACGGAAGCTCATCACGTAAAGCATTGTAAGTTATATTGTTCTACTTATATTCCAAGAGTCACCGTTGCATGCCGGAACGAGAAATAGATTCAGTTTATCGAGAGGAGAAAAGGCTAGCATTGTTTTTTGAAAGATACGTGCATCTGTAGGGGGTCATTAATGACAATAGGCTTGCAATAATTTGTTGCGAGATTGCTGACTACATAGGGGGCTGCTAAGAGTAAATTGTAGGCGACCAGAGACAAGAATTTGGACAACTCATCATCCGAGAGACAGTTTTATTTTTTTTTGTAGAATTATTCATAACGCAAATTTCAATAAGTACTTTAGATAGTGGTAGGGTTATTTCAATAATCAGAATAGGAGATATTATTTTTAGAGGATATTTTGAGGGTGAATTTATTTCAATAGATGCTTTTGTACCATATATGTGTTTTATTCCGTTAATCTTTGACCTTATTTATCATATGTAAAGCAAAGGAGATATTGAAGCACGAGAATATAAAACCCTGAGATTAGAGCATTAAATAGTGTGATTAAATCATAAGTGCATCATTAAAATTAAATTTAATTAATTAGTTAATTATCTAATCAAGTGCTTTGAGCACACCGATCTTTGAATATCACATTAACTGGAGCCCAGAACGTGGTGGCTTAAAAATATCGCAGCTTTGCATTTGATGGTAGGGAAAGAGATAAGGAATAACTACAGGTGATCCAGAGATAATTTGACAATTTTTCCAGGTGTAAAAATAATTTTGATTTATGGATTGATCGTAGGTATTGGATATTTACTGCCATTGAATTATTTGATTTTTTTTTTACCAATCGTACATTTGATATTTATTTTGAAATTTACTGATTGCATATTTGATATTTGTGGCGAAAATTTATTAAATTTGGGGAGAAATATTTGTCGTGTTCTGCAACTTATAGAGTGTTGTAAAATTTCACATTTGGCGGGGACAAAGAAAACAGTAACGAAAAGAAACAACATGTCGACCACAAGGAGGCAAAGCAAAATGCAAGAAAATAGAGAAGAGGAAAAAATTGTTGAAGAAGGATTGGATAATGAAGGAGATACAACGATTATGGAGAGAAAAGAACAGGAATTAACAGGAATAGAGAAACTATTGCAACTGATGCAACTCCAGTCACAACAAATGGATAGAAATCAACAGGAAACAAAAAGGACAATGCAAGAAAATCAACAGGAATCAAAACGAGCCATGGAAGAAACACAAAGAGAAATATCACAGAGAATAGAACAGAAATTGGAAGAGAATGATGGCAAATTGAAAAAGCGTTTGGAAAAATATGAAAATGAAATGAAAGCCTGTTTAGAAAAAGTTAGAGAAGAAACAGAAAGGAAACTGGAGATGCAACGAGAAGAAATAGAAACTAAAATGAAGGATATTAAGAATGTGCAGAAGATGGAATTAGAACAGTTAGAAAGCAAATTTGAAAATGCAATACAAGAAGACAGGCGAGAAATAGAAGAAAAATTTAAGCAAAACGAAAAACAAATTGCGGAACTCAAGAATCAACAGAATTGTGGAGAAAGAAGGGAAATGATTATCCATGGTACAAGCGACGCGAAAATACAATTTGGCGGGGATATTAGAAAAACACACCCAGTACCATTTGTTAAAAATTTGAGAACCAAATTGCAACATATTAGATATTTTGACGACTGCAAAGAAACAATTAGAAACCATCTGAAAGAAGGAGCAGCGTTATGGTATGAAAGTAAAGAAGATGAGTTTGAAAATTGGACAGATTTCGAAAATAAATTTCTCAACTATTTCTGGGGGAAAGTTAAACAGAGGGAAATCAACCAAGAGCTACAGAATGGAAGATATCACGAGAAAATGGGAATATCGGAGGAAAGATATGCTTTGCAGATATATAACAATTCCAAATATCTAGACTACAAATACTCTACCGAACAACTGGTAGAAATGATAAGCAGACATTTCGAAGAAACGCTGGAGGACCACGTGATTTTGAGAAACTATCAAGATATTGATAGTTTGTGCCAATTCCTTCAAGTAAGGGAAGCAAAACGAAGAGAAATGCGAAACAGAAGACAACATGAACAATATAATGGACCGGCAAGAAGGTATCAATCAAATTATGACCAGAGAAACCGACATGCCCAATCAACAAACGAAGATAGGCCGAGAGAATACCAAAATTACAATAGACAACAAAATCATGATAACAGGAATCACGCAAAAAATAGAACATATGAAAATCACAACAGAAACAGAGATGCACAAAATCCTCCGACTAGGAATACGAACGAACAAAGGGACGGTAGAAACAATCAGAATTTCCAACGACAAAATAGAAGGGAGATGAATCATGTAACAATAGAAAACGAGGAAGAAGATATATGCAATGAATCCAGACAGAATTTTCAATAAAGCATCCACTGAACAAACATAAACAACTCTCCGGTATATTTTGTCATCCGAGAGAGTTTATACAGTTGGCGGGAAATGAAAGACAAAGTTCTAATTCCAATTTAATATTCTTAGATGCATTTATAAAACATAAAGCGATTAAAATTTTGATTGATTCTGGATCGGAGATATCGTTAATCAATAAGAAACTAGTAAAAGAATTAAATTTGGACAGATTTGTGTACAAAATTCCTAGGGTTGTTTTAGTGGGTGCAAACAACAAAAAATTGACGACAGTAAATGAAGGTTTGGGAGTGCGGATCAGAGTGGGAGACAAATAATATATTATGCAATGTGTGGTGATCGAAGATTTAAACCATGATATGATAGCGGGAATTGATGAATTGAGTGAAAAACACATCACCATAAAGTTTTCGGACAATAAACTGGAAATCAGAGCAGAACCAGACAATATAGAAGAAGAAACGGAAATAGAGAGGAAAATAATTGTTGAAAAGATAAATGAACAGGAAAAACATAAAGAAATCAATATGACTGTAGAGGAAAAACCGAAAGTACAAGAAAAAAATCAACCAGAAAAAAAAAAGAAGGAAGAAAAAGAAGAAGAGTTCAAAAAGAAAGAAGGAAAACACGGTGGATACAAGAGAAAGACAGGAAATCGAAGATACGGAAGAATTGTCGGCAATCGACGATAAAACAGAAAGGAAGCAGGAAGAAAAGGAAGTTCTCATAAGAGAAATGAAAGCAGTAGAAACATGGTGCTCGGGATACCAAATGGAAATTGAAGATAAAAAAAAAACAGAAGAAGAAATAAAGGATGAGGACAGAGAAGAAATGGCAATAATGGACGAGAATCCAGAATTTTATGAAGAAATATTATGGACAGTGAACACATGCGAACAAAATGAGGATGAAAGAAAATTAAAATGTGGAGAAAACATGGAAAAGGAAGTAGAGAAGATTCTAGAAAATTATGGAGATTTGATTAATGAAGAAAGCCGAGTGGCTAAAAGTTATGAACATTCTTTTAAAGTTAAAAACTTAGAAAATTTTAAATCCAAGACATATCCAATCCCGTATAAATACAGGCAAAGCGTCGGACAGGAAATTGAAAAAATGATCGAAGACAAGGTGATAGAAAGATGTGACTCTCCATATATCAACCCGATAGTATGCGTTAAAAAATCGAGTGGTGATTTGCGATTATGTTTAGATGCAAGAAACATTAATTCACACACAATCGCGCAATACGAAGCGCCTTTGAACATCGAAGCCATATTTGGACGAATCACAGGGTCACACATTTTTTCCAAAATCGATTTGAAACATAGTTTTTGGTTAATACCTTTGGCAGAGAAATGTCGAAATTATACCGCTTTTTCGATCGACGGAGTGGTATACCGATTTAGGGTGGTACCATTTGGCCTACAGAGTGCATGCGCTGCTTTGGTTCGCGCATTGAACACAATCTTAAATAGGCATGAAGAATTTGTTGTACATTACATAGATGATTTATTAATTTTCTCACCGGATATAACAAGCCATCTACGACATATTCACACTGTGCTAGAAGAACTGGATCAAGCGGGATTGAAATTAAATATTCAAAAGTGTCAGTTTTTCCAAAAGGAAATACTGTATTTAGGATTCAAATTAGACACAAAAGGGATTAGTCTTGCAGAAGATAGAATCGAAATTATAAATAACTACGCTAGGCCAACCAATTTAAAAACATTGCGGGGATTTTTGGGAATGGTAAACTATTTCAAAAAACTAATACCAGACATCAGCACAAAAGAAATACCGTTGATAGCATTACTTAAGAAAAATGTTAGGTGGAAATGGGGAACGGAACAAGAAATGGCTTTCAAAAATTTAAAAGGAGCTTTCTCCACAGCTGTAAGAGTACACCACCCAAGATATGATCAACCTTTCATTCTCCGGACCGATGCTTCCATAACAAAATTCGCAGGGGTGTTATCACAGATCCAAGACGATGTAGAGGTGCCAATCTGTTTTGTCTCCCGTGTAACCAAAACATATGAGAGAAAGTACAGCGTTACTGAATTAGAGTTCGCCAGTGTGTTATTTTGTGTAAATAAATTACGGTTTTACCTACTAGGGGCAAAATTCACCGTTGAAACAGACCATGCAGCTTTGGTACATATAATGAAAAATAGGCTGGTAAATAATAGAATTCATAGGGGCATTCTTTTACTTCAAGAGTATGATTTTAAATTTAAATATATCAAAGGAACTGACAATATCTTGGCTGATGCGTTGACGAGAGATGAACAATTCCGCAAAGAGGACCACAAAACTCTCCACGTTGGCATGAACATAATGAGAGAAGAAGAAGGCTTATTTTCTTTGGCTCAGATCAGGGAAAATCAGGAACAACTGGATGAAAGAGAAAAGCAAAGGGCCGAACAAGAAGATAACTTATATTTTAAGAGGGTCGATGGTAAAGAACTATATGTAATCACGGAACAGATGGCAAAAGAAGTTTTAGCAAAATTACACTGTGACAACGGACACATTGGAAGCAGGAAGGTGTGGCTTATGTTCAGGGAGAACTACATTTGTCGACAGGACTATACAATAGCCAAAGAGATGACTCGAAATTGCGAGACATGCCAAAAGTGTAAAAGTAAGAATTTCAAAAACGAAAACATCACAAAAAACGTCATAGCTCGGAAGAAACTGGATATTGTCGCCATTGATATGTTGAGCGATTTAATAACAACAACACAGAGGAATAAACACATATTAGTTATGGTGGATGTTTTCTCAAAGTATTTAAAACTGTACCCATGTAGAACCACGAAAGGAGCTGAAATACTTCGGAAGATAGACGATTTTATCGAAACAGTGGGAAGACCAGACAATATTTTGTTGGACAATGCGACATACTTTAGGAATGACCGTTTTAAAGGGGAATTAAGAGAGAGAGGCATAAATACAAAATTTGTAAGCATCCGACATCCACAGAGCAACCCATCAGAGCGTTTTATACAAGAAGTCACAAAATTTCTAAGAATTGCTGCGGAAGAACATCATCGACATTGGGACAGAAAAGTGTTTGAAATAGAGACGTATTTGAACTGTGCACCAAATACGGTTACCAAGGAGACGCCTTTATATGTAATGAAAGGAACAATGCCTACGAGACCGTGGGAAGACACCGCCCCCAGACAATACGAAGAAGTGATCGAGGTGGTTCAACGAAGATTGAGACGAAGTGGAGAGAAATATCTCCAAAGGCAAGAGAGGACCCGAAGAAGAAGGCCGGTTACATTCCAGAAAGGGGATAAAGTTTTAGTGAGGGCACTGAGGGTGTCCAATTTACAAAATGGTATTTGTGCTAAATTGATGCCGGTATTTGAAGGTCCATATAGGGTCAATACGGAAAATGGGGTAAATAGTTATGAATTAGCGCATATAGAGACAGGCAAGATACGGGGTATTTTTAACATTCACGACATTTATAAGTATCATGAGTAGAGTTTGGTAACATAATGGAATAATTTGATCCTAAAAAAAAACTTGTGTCATTTAAATAAATAACAGAATTTTTTCGGCAAATCAAATGGCGGGGAGTTGTTAAGATATGTAAAATTTGAATTAATATGGTTTCGATCTTAATATTTTAGAAAAGTTAAAACATATAATAAAAATATACCAAAATTCATTTCGAAGAAATGAAAGTCAATTATCTTTGGATGGCCGTAGGTAAACAAAATTTAAATAGGGATTAAGTATTTTCTTTGTACAGTTAGTATGATAAGAAAGTGGTTATGTGTTTGGACAATGAGACCGGGTTTCCCAAATGGACTTTTGCGGCGAGGGAATAATTGTATTTAGAAATTTAAATGAATGTAATCTTTGTTTAGATATTAAGAAAGGAAAAAAAAACCGATTGGCATGTAATTAGTTTTAGGAAATTTCTAATGGTAGGGAAAATTGGTGTTTGTTATCTGAAAGGTAGATGGGGATAAAATTGAGGAACTCGGATTGGTGAAGAAGGAAAAAGGAGGGACTAGGTATGAAGAATGGGAGTTTAGCGAAATGTTAGAGGGTGGAAGAAGAGTCAGTTGTTAAATGATCGTTAAGTCGACTAGTGGTGATCTCTAAGAGTCTCCTGAAGTAGTAAGGCAGATAAGTGAATAGTTGTGAGTTTGTTGAAATAAGTGTCCTGACGGAAGCTCATCACGTAAAGCATTGTAAGTTATATTGTTCTACTTATATTCCAAGAGTCACCGTTGCATGCCGGAACGAGAAATAGATTCAGTTTATCGAGAGGAGAAAAGGCTAGCATTGTTTTTTGAAAGATACGTGCATCTGTAGGGGGTCATTAATGACAATAGGCTTGCAATAATTTGTTGCGAGATTGCTGACTACATAGGGGGCTGCTAAGAGTAAATTGTAGGCGACCAGAGACAAGAATTTGGACAACTCATCATCCGAGAGACAGTTTTATTTTTTTTGTAGAATTATTCATAACGCAAATTTCAATAAGTACTTTAGATAGTGGTAGGGTTATTTCAATAATCAGAATAGGAGATATTATTTTTAGAGGATATTTTGAGGGTGAATTTATTTCAATAGATGCTTTTGTACCATATATGTGTTTTATTCCGTTAATCTTTGACCTTATTTATCATATGTAAAGCAAAGGAGATATTGAAGCACGAGAATATAAAACCCTGAGATTAGAGCATTAAATAGTGTGATTAAATCATAAGTGCATCATTAAAATTAAATTTAATTAATTAGTTAATTATCTAATCAAGTGCTTTGAGCACACCGATCTTTGAATATCACATTAATATATAACATACGTGTAACATATAACATTTTTTATAATTATTTTTTAAATCATTTCAAAAAGTCTATTATCGTATGCATCCTCCCCCGGTAGACTCAACACCACTGTTTCCATAAGGTAAAATACAGACACGACGACATTTGACGAACGGTGGTAACAAATCTTACTAATTTCAATTTTTTTAAATACATACATCTTAATCAAAATACCATAAATAGCAAGGTAACCAACGTACATGTTTACAGTTCATTAGGTGTGCTGTTACAACTCATTACTAATTGGGAATCTCCTTTAAACCGACCATATAAATGTAAACCAAATGGTAAATCTCGAGAATATTTGTGTTGTCACTACGCCAGCAGTACGCTTATGCCTGTGTATAATCTCGAAATAACGTTTAGTTAGAATTTAGATCTAAATAAAAACCAATTATTCACAATAGTAGTGTTACAGGACTAGACTTTATTTATTTTTAAATCAAAACACTTATAAAAATAAGTGAAGTAAAAAAAGAAGTCGCAATAATTTATTTTTTTTCTCCGACGACCGGTTTCGCTCTCTAAAATTTGCAGAGCATCATCAGGTCAACGGTTACAAGTAAACTAATTGCTACAATTAAAAAACCAGAGTTAGAACTGTTGAGTTAGAACAGGTGATTCAGTGAAACGGTACGATTTGACAACGCTGCTGACGATAAAATAGAGGAGCCGCGGGCTTGCGACGTAAACCTTGTGAATCTAGAGAGTGGAAAGTTTAGTTATCATGGAGACGTGGTCGGGTGAACAACGCGCATTTGCTGTGAAATCTTATTACATAAATGGTGAAAGTTTTGTCCGTGTTCATTTCGTTTACACTACAATTTACCGCCCCCCCTACAGTTCCGTCTAACATGGCTATTAATACGCCAGTTGTCGCTATATGAGATTTTCTTTCACGGTTTCAGAAAATTGCGCATAACTTTTTTTCTGGGAAATTATACGCGCTGTAGTTCCTTCTAGTCTCCTAACTATCCTCCCTCGACAATCTAATAGACTCGTCTGCTCAGATAGTGACTTAGTTTTCTTAGTATCACCATATTGTTGAGCCAGTACGCTTCATGTGAGAAATTCTCTCATCAAGCGACCACCGGCGTCACCAACTGTGTATAAAAATTATTTTTATTTTTCCCCTTAAAACCTAAAATAATATCCTTTTATGATGTAATAAAAGGCGCCGTGGATGTGTTCTATATTCTGTTTCACGGGTTAGTTGTAGGTGGTCGTTTACCATATATTTTTAATGTTAAATATTGGCGGCATCAATAGTCGCATTTTATATAAAGATAATAATAATAAAACAGAAAAACCTCGTGTCTTTTTAAAGCAAATGCCTTTATCGTAGATGAAACCTCATCTTTTTCGTAAAATTTTGTAAAGAAAGGCAAAAGTTGGATATGTGAGAGAAAATCTCACGCGCGACCACTCGCGTAACAACCTACCTAGCGACCAATGCCGGGTTAAGGCTTGAGTTAGGAACTTTGAAAGTAGTGGTTCAATATCACAGAAAAGAGGTGGCAGTGTCAGAACTGCTCGCACACCACAGAATATTAAAGTGGTGCCAAATTCATTAGATGCGAGTCGTCGCAGGGATCTTAGAGGACTCGCGTGTAATGAATTTGGCACCGCTTCAATATTATGTGGTGTGCGAGCAGTTCTGACACTGCCACCTCTTTTTTGTAATGTTAAACCACTACTTTCAAAGTTCCTAATCCAAGTCTTGTCACTTGGTCTTGTGAACGGGGCGAAAAATGGTAGTGTAAACGAAATGCTCGTTGTACACGCACAAAACTTTCACCATTTTTGTAATAAGCTTTCACAGCAAATGCGCGTTGTTCACAAGACCACGTCTCCATGATAACTACCCTTTTCACTCTCTTAATTCACAAAGTTTACGTTGCAAGCCCGCGGCTCCTCTACTTTATCGTCAGCAGCGTTGTCAAATCGTACCGTTTCACTGAATCACCCTTTATAAGATCAAGCCAATATTTAAAAAATATAGTTTATATTTTTCAAATATTGAATAATTATTATTAATTATTTTTAAATACAATTTATATTTTTTAAATATTGGATTTCATAGTTTTTCAAACTTTGGCTTTTATTGCAGTTTCTGTGCATCTTATGATCTACAATTCCGACGTTCGTCATCTTAATTCATGTCAAAGAATGTCAAATAAAAAAAATAAAAAAACTTGTTACCGCAGGTTATACACCTATGCAGAATTTTTTTAAATAATCCTTTTTGAGAACGATTTACGGAATAGAAATCGAAAAGTCAAAATTAGTTAATTAAAGGTGTAGTCCTGCCGCCAGTGGGGATACAACGGCCTCCTTAATTCAGATGGACTTACCCAAGTTATTTTTATGTATTTTGACCCGTAGAACACGAATTTTTTGGGTAACAGTCGATCCGGATGTCGATAAGATTGTTATAAACAAAGAACTTGAGGAATCACATAACAGCGATTTTTCGCAAAAGAAAACATTTTTTTGTATTCTTTGGGTAATTCTAAGTAAAAAATGTTTTTACAAGTTTTTTCGTAGGATGCATAGTTTTCGACATAAACGCGGTTGAACTTTCAAAAAATCGAAAAATTGCAATTCTTTAACCCGGATAACTTTTGATTGAAAAATAAAATAGCAATTTTCCTTACCGCATTTGAAAGTTAAAGTCAAATTTTATCGGTTTTGATTACTTTCATTGCTAAAAATTAATTTTTTTATTGTTAAACAAAGCTATAAACACATAGTGATTGAATGATGTTTTCAATGCATTTCTCATTTGAAATCGAACGAGTAGGCGCGCATACATACAATTTCTACGTAGATTACGAACATTAAAACGCATGCATTGGGCACGGGAAACACTATGTGTTTATGGCTTTATTTAACAAATAAAAACTTAATTTTTAGCAATGCAAATAATAAAAACCGATAGAATTTGACTTGAGTTTTCAAATGCAGTAAACGGAATTGCTATTTTATTTTTTAATCAAAAGTTATTCGGGTTCAAAAATTAGACTTTTTCGATTTTTTGAAAGTTCAACTGCGTTTATCTCGAAAACTATGCATCCTACGAAAAAACTTGTAGGACCATTTTTTGCTGAAAATCAGCCAAACAATACAAAAAAAGTTTTCTTTGTTTATAACAACAATTCTTTGTTTATAACAACCTTATCGACATCCGGATCAACTGTTTCCCAAAAAATTCGTGTTCTACGGGTCAAAATAAACAAAAAAAAACTTGGGTAAGTCCACCTGAATTAAGGAGGCCGTTGTACCCCCCTGGCGACAGGACTAGTGTATTTTTTATTACACCAATTATAATTGTGTCTTAATACAGTATAAGCATTGTTAAATAAATAAAAAGGAACTTTTTTTTTAATTGTAAGCACTATAATATCCTACGTCGGTACACCTATGGTCTACCTTGTTACAAAATTCGTTCCATATAAGGTTGCTGCACCAAAGATCTTATAATTCAATTTTTTGCATCCTTTGGCGGTAAGATTGTTCTATCTAGAAATATTTAAATTTCATTAGAGCTTATTTCCCTAGTGCACGACCATATTTTGTATATAATGGTTGTGGTAAAATATTTAAACAATCTCCCAAAGGCGCCTCTAGTTTTTCAGCGGCACAAGTTTTGCATAATTTACATACGCCTATTTAATTCTTACTATTTATTTATAGAATCAATAAAATTTGTTTATTTAAAGAAAGAACTCGAAACACACTCTTAGTTACACACTCTTCATCAAATTATATTGCTGTTTACTGTGGTGTTAAGAGTTTATAAAAATTAAATATGTAAGTATTTATTTAGTCCATTGAAATGTTACATTTAGGGTTGCATTTCTTAGAGGAGTCAATTTTATTTTTTTAATGTATAGGGGGGTTCAGTAGAAGCTTAAGTTCAAGTTTTGGGGTCGCCACCCTTGTCCCCTGGCCGCCATATTGGAAAAAGGGGTGCAAAGGGCTTTTGCGCTGTATCTCCTGAACTAGCCATCCTACAGAAAATTTAATTACATATAAAATGTAGCAAATTAAATTTTCTACAATTTTATATCTATTACTTTTTATCGTCAAGTGACCAACAAAATAGTTATAAACAAAAATATGGGAACATTTTGTAAGAAGTTTCTTTTTGGAGGTTATAACTTTTTTCCGTTCATTTAGCGATTTTGTAGAGGATTTTCCAATGAACAATTTTCACTATAAAGTTGTTTAATTTTATTTATTATCTAGGTTTTACAGCGCTCCAATTTTGACCAAATTCTCGAATTCTCATAGGAATACAATAAAAAAAATATACTTTTCTATCTATTTATTAGTCGAGCAGTAGCAATCGTTATGCCGACCACGAAAATCAAATTTAAGGTGAATGACTAATTTTGGCCTATTTTTATGTTTTCGAGGTCGCTGAATCCGAATATGAAGTTTATTTTTATCTAGATTTGGTGGAACATGTTCAAAAATCAAGTTTTATACAAAAATGCCGAAAATCAATTTTGATGATTTTTCAAATTTACATCGCTGTATCTTTGGTCTCTGTAAATATTTCCTTTTGAAGATTTTACTGTGTCACCTTTGAAGTATGGAGATAACAATGAAATCTGTCCAGAATGTTTAAACGCATTAAAAAAGGAGTTCTTATTTTTTAAACATTTTGTCATCATATTTCGTTAGTTTTATGTTTACTTAAAAAAGTTGAATGACAAACTTTTTAGTTTACAATTTTAACCAACACAACAATAAAATATAATTCATGAGTAAGTTTTTTGGAAAATTTAAAGTCAAAATATACAATAGGAAAAAAGTTATGTTACTTCGTAGACAAGCGGCACATTCCAAAAACCGCTTATATCTCGAGATCCTGACCACCGTGTGGTGAATGGCTAATTTTCATCATACTTTATGATTTTGATATCAAAAATTCGTTTTTTGGTCTTCTTAAGAATTTTGCATTTTGCGGTTGCGTCATTCTTCTTCTGAACCGGCGAATTTTTCCTCAAACAACTTCTTAGGCCTTTTCTATATATGCTTAGGGTTATAAGTTTTATAGTGGGGAGAAAGGTCAAAAACAGATTAATAATAGCATAGAAATGTTAAAATCATTATAAATTGTATGAATAAAAAATACATATAGATAGAAAAGTAAGCCTAACTTGTTTATTTTAATAGTATTTTGTATTTTGACAACGGAACCCGATTTGCAATAAAGCAATACAAAAACACTTGTAATCTGAAATAACGAACAAAGATATCTATTACTACTTCACCACTGATGATTTTTTTCAAAGAGTTGAAGTTTTGGGGATGATGTTGCCATGGTCACTTTAAAACACGCACGTTTTAGAAAACACGATTTATGCACGCTAGTGAGTTGCTTAAAGTTGATAGTTGCACGCAATCAACAAAAATAGTACCGCTATAAAAAATATTTCATTGGTAAATACAGTGTTACATGCAGGGTGAGTCATGAGGAACTGTACATACTCCTACCTCGTATGCCGGCCACTACGGGGAATAACAAATTACCATTAAAAAGTGTCTGCTCCCATTGTTTAATAATATAAATCCGTTTATGTTTAATGTTCTACATGATATGTATTTTCTTTTCGTTAATTTAAAAAATAAATTAACTGTATTTTGCCTTTTGAAATAAAACTCTAAGAATTCAATAAAACGACACTACCTACGAATCACTAAGCAAATACTATACAGGGCGATGTTTTAGTATTATTCAAAACAACCCCTTCCTTTTAAAATTCTGGAAATTAGCTAAAAGGGTTTTATTATTTACAACGTATAACACAAGCTGTGGAAGTATTAATACATATGTATAAATTAAATGTTTGTTACAAAAATAGATTGTGCAAATTTTATTTAAATCTATCCAAACTTCACCAAACTTTTAATTCATTGATTATAATGATTTTTTATAAAAAAAATTAAGTAATTGTGTGGTGAAAAATAAATCTGCCATTTTAATTGCCTATTCGTGTAATTTGTAAAATTCTTATTAAAGTTTTCAAAAACAATATAAAGGGTGAAATTTTTTCAAGAAAAGAGAAAAAGGAACTAATTTTTTAAATCCGGGCCTGATTGTTTTCTAGTTTGAATAAATCAGTTGATTGGGTGGTAACTTATAAATTAAATATTTGTTAAAAAAATTAATTTTTGTAGTAAAAGTTATTTTCTTTTAAATCTACGGTTCACTTTACCAAACTTTTAATTCATAGTCAAATTTGATTTTTTTATAAAAAATTAAGTAACCGTGTGGGAAAAAAATAAATGCGCCATTTTAATTGCCTACTTGTCTAATTTGTAAAATTATTATTAGAGTTTTCAAAAACCGTGTACAGGGTGAAATTTTTTCTACGACCAAGACGAATTAATTTTTTAAAGCCGGACCTGATTTTTTTTCTAGTTTGAATAAATCAGTTGATTGGATGGTAATAGTGTAACAATTGACCAAAATTAGAGACACATCGATCTTACCGATCAAAAATTATGACGAATACAAATTTCTTTAAAAATTAAAAAACTCGCCCTGTACATTATTAAACAATGGGAGCAGACACTTTTTAATGGTCATTTGTTATTCATCATAGGGGCCTCCATACGAGGTAGGAGTATGTACAGTTCCTCATTACTCACCCTGTATATATTACATATTATATGTTTATATCCAACCTTTAAAAATTATTTAACAAACATAAATTAATTAAATGAAGTATTTAAGTACATAATTGTAACTATGTGCTAGCCCTCTTAGAAATTATATTTTCCCCTTTTATTTATTATATATTTTCACGTGTTAAGCAGCTTAAGCATGTAACTAAATCAAGTGACTAGATTTAGTACTTGCTTAATAATGCTTAAGCCCCTTAAGAGGAAACAGTAGCGATCAACAGGTAGCGAAAACGCGTTCCAAGATTGCGGCTGTAATTTTGAATATTTTTTCGAGATATTTGGCACACGTATTCGTAACATAATAAAGAATGGCGGTACAGAGCCCAATTTGAAAAATATATTAATATGTGGAAATTACTGTGTAATTAAATACAATATTAAAAAAACGGGCCTGTACCGCCATTAAGAAGAACAAAAAAATACACTTTCTTCAAATAAATTTTTTATCCGATGCCTAGATTTTGTGTCATTTTGGAACTACTAATGAAATAAAAAATTTTAGTAGTTCCAAAATGACACAAAATCTAGACATCGGATAAAAAAGTTTATTTGAAGAAAGTGTATTTTTTTTGTTCTTCTTAATGGCGGTACAGGCTCGTTTTTTTAATATTGTATTTAATTACAGAGTAATTTCCACATATTAATATATTTTTCAAATTGGGCTCTGTACCGCCATTCTTTATTATATTACGAATACGTGTGCCAAATATCTCGAAAAAATATTCAAAATTACAGCCGCAATCTTGGAACGCGTTTTTGCTACCTATTGATCGCTACTGTATCACCTTAAATCGTATGGATTGAAATCAACATTTCAAGCACATCTATGTGAGTTTTTTTGAAACTATGGTACAATTATTTTATTTTTAAATTAAAGTAAATAAGCATATTAAGAACAGTTCAAAGAATATTCAAAAAAATAATGAAAAATAAGCCAACGGCGGCAGATGTTTACAGACACCTCCGAAAAAATGGATTTTGCGGTGGACATCAGAACTCATCACTAGATTATGTAAACAAAAAATTTAAAAGCAAAAAGATTTTATTATCCTATGAGTTTCTTGATTTTATTTTTTTTTTAATTTTTTAACGATTTTTGAGTTCTTGGTATCACTTACAATTAAAAAAAAAACAAAACATTTTGTTCTTTATAACAAAATGGTAAAAATCAACAAATTTATTATTTGTTAACAAAAAAATAAGCATAACAACAAATTGATCTCAACAGCGGTACCTCAATAAATGTCTAAAGGAAATCTGTGCAAAATTTCAAGTGGATCCTTTAAGTACTTTTTGAGTTACAATGACCACCGCCTTTGAAAAAAGTAGTTTTCAGAAAAACGCCTTTAAAGTTTTGGCAACTTTGTCTTTACCTTCTTATTTGTCTGTTACATCGTAAAGTGTTGCACATCGGAATATGTTTCTGGATCGTGGAGTAATCTAGTTGTTGTACACTTTTATTTAAAATAATAACAATTTCAAACCATACTCCCTCCCCCCCTTAAGCTACTTAACACGTGAAAACGGACCTTAATATCTTTAATGAGACAACCAAACAAATTAATAATATTCAACTTTTTGTTGACGTGTTGTAAAATGAACATGGCAACATCAGTAACCTTAGACACGTAAAGTCTAGAATCAACTTTTTAAGTATTGAACTGACAGAGATAACCTGTAACATCACCAATTAATTCCGTCGCCGAAATAGCCGACGCCGAAACGGCTGACGTCAACTTGGCTGGATGTCCAAACGGCGACGCCAAAATGGCCACACCGAAACATCGATATCGAGATACCCTAGATCCTGAAGTTTTGGCTATCAATCACAAAATTTGAATAGATGCATATTATTTAATTTATTTAGTAAATAGATAAGAAATAAAAAGACCACTTGCGGCTCCATAATTTCCAACTTATCGTCAGGTCCCTGGTTAAAGTTACTTTATTATTAAAAAAGAACTAAAATAGCTTTAGACGACTAAGTTTTCACTCTAATGGCATACAACATATCCCACCAGAATGAAAACAATGGGAACCTTCTCTGGTTACACCTCCGAGGCTTCTACAATTTTCAAGCCATACGGATGCTGAGACTAAGGAAGATGAGGGAATTCTACAATTTACAATTCACGTCACATCTGCTCAGCGCGGTAAAGTTCCAACGAGACTGGTTCCCTTCATACTCCACACAGAGTAAATGTAAATCAAAAATGAATAACCATTTTCAATTTCGTTGCAAAACGAAAATACAGCCGAACCATATTCCAGTCCAATCAGAGAGTGCCGCAAGCACCTCTACCGGTTTCGAAACTTATTAGTCTCTCATCAGGAGGCACATATGCTGCTCTCCCTGATCCAACCAAAACAAACCCCAGCGTGCAGTCCCGAATTGCAACGAACGAAATGGCATAGATGCACTAGCGGCAACTGCTATGCCATTTCGTTCGTTGCAATTCGGGACTTAAGGACAGTAGTTCCAAGTTCAATACACCAACTAATCGACAAGGAAATAGAGGAAGAACAAAGCGACGAAGAAGTAGAAGAAGAAAAAAGTGACGAGGAGATAGAGGAAAAAATTGACGAGGAAATAAAAGAGGAAAAAAGCGACATAAAACAAGAGATAAAAATATTAAACATGGCTCTGACAATCAACGAGGTATTGCCCAACGAGTTTGATGGAAGCGCAGGGAAACTACAACCATTTTTAGACGCATTAGAGTTACTTGGAAAAATAGCAGAAGGACATGAAGAAACAGCAATAACATTAATAAAAACAAGATTGACTAATAAGGCTAGAAACCTGATAACTACAGAGGATACGATCCCACTTATAGCAGCGGCACTGAAGAAGGAATTAAGAGGCGACAATCCGAAAACGATAATAGACAAGTTAGCAAAGAAAAGGCAAGGAAACAAAGATGCAGCAGTGTACGCATCCGAAGTAGAGGAATTAGCGGAACAGTTGAAGGTAGCAAACATAGCGGAAGGAATGCCATTGGAGCTAGCGAAAAAATACACAACGGAAACAGTTGTAGCAACAATGAAGCGAAACGTTAATACGGATAGAGCAAAGTTAATACTGGAGGCAGGTAATTTCACAACACCGCAGAAAGTAGTATCTAAATTTTTATCGATTGATACGACAGAGGAGAACACACAGGGAAGAGTGTTCAATTATAGGACGAATTATGAAAATAGGAGAGGACAACAGCAATACCGAAGAGGATACCACAACAAATACGACAGAGGAAGAAGAAATAACTTCGAACAACGGAACGAAGGAGAAGAAACAGGAAACCAACGGAATTATTCCAACAGAGGATATAGACAATTCAACAACCAAACGTACAGAGGAAACCAGAGAGGAGGACGAAACAGAAACGTAAGGCTACTTGAGTTAGAAGACAGCCAAGAGGAACCAGAAAACCAGCAGTTGGGGTTTTGAATGAACGAAACAAGGAAAGTACACAGTCAGAAGTGGAATATAATATTTACAACTTCGACTTAAACCTAACGAATTTTGTACAAATGAAAACAGGAATCCTAGAAAACACAAATACCTTTATCATAGACACAGGAGCTGATATTTCAATACTGAAATGTTCACAAGATTTTATGAAGGAACATGTGAAACCAAACACAAAAGCGAAAATAAAAGGAGTAACTAAAGGAGAATTACAAACAATGGGAGAAGTTGAAACAACACTAGAAGTAAAAGGATCTCGATTTGAGCATATCTTTCAATTAGTTGAACCTAGCTTTCCTATTCCAACCGACGGAATCATTGGGAGAGACTTTATTTCAAATTTTCAATGCATACTAGACTATGCTAACCTTAAAATGCACATTAAAGAGGACAACGATTGTTACATTAGTACAAACATTTTGGATAATATAGATAATGACACGATAATAATACCGCCTAGATGTGAAATTTACAGAATCGTAAAAATTTTTCAAACGCTGAGGAACGACAGGATAGTGGAACAACAAGAAATACAACCAGGAATATTCATAGCGAGAGCAATTATTTCGAAACAGTAAAAGTAGAGACAAACGAAATCAAAACATTAGACATTAAATTATTCAACATAGGGTAACGGGAACAGTTGTTGGCCGGTCACTAGTGATTGGCCACTTTCACAAAAATCCTAAATATTAAAATTTTTAGAAAGTATAAGGAAATAAATATATTTGCATTGCAATTCGGCAACATTGCTATATATTTGGTCTAGCCATTATCTCTCTCAGTTAATATTGTCAGTTGTGACAGCGTGTGTTGTTCGAAGCTTAACAGGTGCATCCAGTTTTAAGGGTTTTTTAAAGAATATGTTAAGGAAGGCCATTCATGAGGTGAGTTATCTTGGCTAATAATATTGTGTATCTGCTTATATTAATGTTTTGTGATGATTTAGTGGGGTACATCTTACGTTATCGGTGGTTTTAATAGTAATGTTATAATTTTTTGGCGGTAAATTTTAGTGGCCAAGCACTGTATCTTAAATATGTCCGCATTATAATGATTGGCCTATCGGCCAATTACTGTACTTACTTTAAATTAAAATATTTGCTATAATTTAGGCTCTTTTAGCTTAATTTGGCCCAACACAACATATTTCAAGCATTTTTTTTTATTTTTTATGGCAATAACTAGTGGTTGGCCGACTGCCAATCACTAAACCACAGGGTGGCCAATAACTGTAATGTGTAATAACAATATATTTTTGTCCGGATTCGTTTTTATAAAATTACAATTATTTTAGTTGTTATAAAATTAATGCCAATGCGGGCAATCTGAATCAAATTTGAAACGTCCGTATTGTAGATAACATTATTAGATACTATTAAATGATTTTTATTTTTAGAATAAAAAATGCCAAATATCCGGAAAGATAAAACGTATCACAAAAAATATACAGAACAAGATCTTCAGTCTGCTTTTCAGACCATAGAAAATGGCATGAGCCAACGGAAAGCCGCTGAACAATTGAATGTGCCAAGAGCAACGCTGGAGTTTAGAGCAAGCGAAAAATTTAATGAAAAAACTAACCTTGGTCCCAATCCTATTCTTTCTTTGGAGGAAGAGAATCGTTTAAAGAATTGGATCGTAACATGCCAAGACAAAGGTTTTCCAGTAAGAGTGGAAAATACACAAGACTCGGTTACAGGTTTTCTTGATGCAAATCCACGTGCTAATCCTTTTACTGACAATCGGCCCGGAAGAGGTTGGTATAGATCCTTTTTAAAGAGACATCCAGATTTAAACGAGCGAACTCCAGAAGCAGTAACAGCAGCAAGTTCAGTTGTGTCTGAAAAAGATATAAGAAAATGGTTCACCGGTGTTCAAGAATATTTACACCGTAAACGTTAGATTGATATTCTTCAAGACCCTTCACGTGTTTTTAATGGGTATGAAACCTACTTCCTCTTGTGTCCCAAAAATAAACGGGTGTTGGCTGTAAAGGAAAGCAAAAACGACTTCCTAGCAATGTTATAAATTCAGCTCCTCGAGAATGGGGCATAGACTGTAGCGATACGGGATGGATGAAGAATGAAAACTCCTATTAATACATAGGAAATGTCTTATATAAGTACCTAGTTGCAAAAACACTAAATTTCCAGTCATTTTGTTCGTTGATGGACATAAAACTCACTTAACCATTCAAACCAGTGAATTATGCTGAAAGTTACAAATTATTGGCATTATATCCCAATGCGACCAGAATTATACAGCCTGCAGATGTTGCTGCATTTAAACCATTAAAGGCAAATTGGAACCGGGCAGTATTAAAGTTTAGACGAGAAAACCCAAACAAAAAGATACTATTGTCACAGAAGATACAATGACTTTAGATATTCAATCGACATCCGGTAATCTGCCGTTAGTAAATCAAGACAACTAATTATATAAAGAAATTGACACCTCAATTGACAATTTCTTTTTTGGCCAAAAACCCCAGAAAGAAAGGGTAAAAAGCAAACAGAACGGTTGCTTTTCGTGCTCACTTCTTCAGATCGTCAAATTGCAGAGAGGCGTAAAATTGAAGAGAAAGACGAACAAGAAAAAATAAAATTAGAACGAAAACAAAAGCGAATTGACGCAAAAGCAAACAATAAAGGTAAACAAAATAAAGAAACCAAGAAGAAAGTAATAAAAAAAATTGCCACAAGAGCCAATTCCGAGAGCAAAAAATGTCAAAATGTTGTGAAGAATAAAGAAAATGTTACACTAAATACAGGTGATATTGTAGATACAAATACTTTTAAATCAGACACATTTCTTGATCATACAATTAAAAGCACTACTTTGAGAAGTGGACTTAGAGTACATATACCAGAAGTGACTAACGCCAAAGAAAACCACGAACTGCCACGGAACTAATTTACTGATTCTGTAGAGGAAAACGCTATTCTGCCCTCAATTGATAACGTATCTTTTGATGTCTCCAACAATAAGAATTCATCAAATTTGAGGAATACTTCCCAAAGCAAATGTACAAATTTGGAAACCAGCAAAGAAAAACTTGCTGGTGAGTCGGCTAAAAGAAAGTTGTTTTTCGAAACAGAGGGATATCCAGAACATGAAAAAATACAAATTCTCTCAGATATATTGGTGAAACAATCAGACAACACCAACATATCCGTAAATAATAATCTTTTGTATACAGGATTGTGCTATTCTTGTTCCTAAAATATTTCTAAATCAAAAGTTGGAATAAAATGTTTATTTTGTGTCAGAGGCTCCCATATTGGTAGTTGTGTTAAAAAACAACAAGAAATTGAAAATCTAAATAGTTTTGTGTGCCCTAACTGCGCAAACAAAAAAAGAAAATTAGGAATTTTATGAGTGGCCAATAACTGTAATTCTATATGCCAATAACTATGTTTGCATGGCCAATAACTGTGTAATTTTGTATGTTTTTAAATTTGTGTTAATTTTTTATGTAGATTATTATTTTTACTAAAATAACCTGAGTTTTTATAAAATTTGATGTTTCATTGTTATTAAAAAACCCTTACAAAATATTTCACATTAAAATATACCAATTTACAATTTTAATTCAATTTGAAATCCCTTAAGTGGCCAATCACTGTACCCGTTACCCTATATAGACTGATCAACGACAGCAAGGATAGGAAAAAGGAATTACGGGAATCATTGAAGTTAGACATTCCAGAATACATACGCGATAAGTTAGTATCTTTATGTGAAGATTATTCAGATATATTCGCCCTAAGGCATGACATGCTAACATGTAACAACTTCTACGAGCAGAAACTGAGAGTTAAAGACCAAACTCCGGTATACATTAAAAACTATAGGACACCTCATGCACAAACAGAGGAATTAAAGCGGCAAGTGCAAAAACTGAGAGACCAAGGAATAATAGAACCGTCTACATCAGAATACAACAGCCCAGTAGTACTGGTACCGAAAAAGGCGATAGATGGAAATAAAGCATGGAGATTATGCATAGATTTTAGACAACTGAACAAGAAAATATTCACAGACAAATTTCCTTTACCAAGGATAGACTCGATACTAGATCAACTAGGAAGAGCAAAATGGTTTTCAGTTATAGACTTAATGTCAGGTTTTCACCAGATACCATTAGAAAAATCATCGAGAAAATACACATCGTTTAGCACAGAAAATGGAGCATTTCAATTTACCAGATTACCTTTTGGATTAAATGTAAGCCCAAATAGCTTTTCAAGGATGATGTCAATAGCATTTTCGGGATTAACACCAGACAAAGCATTTCTTTACATGGACGACTTAGTAGTGATAGGAATATCTGAAAAACATCACCTAGACAACCTGAAAAAGACATTTGAGACATGTCGAAAATTCAATTTGAAACTTAACCCAGGAAAATGTCAATTTTTTAGAAAAAAGTAACATATTTAGGACATGATCTTTCTCAGGAAGGAGTATCACCGGACAAAGCGAAATATGCAACGATTGAACAATATCCGACACCTAAGACAGCGGAAGAAACAAAAAGATTCGTAGCATTTTATAACTATTATAGACGTTTTATTCAAAATTTTGCTGAAATATGCAGACCACTCAACAGATTATCAAGAAAAGGAGTAGAATTTTTTTGGTCAGAAGAATGTGAAAAAGAATTCAATAAGCTTAAATCATCTCTGATGAAGCCACCGATCCTAAAATATCCAGATTTCAATAAACAATTCATCCTAACCACAGACGCATCCAACGAGAGTTGTTCAGCAATTTTAAGTCAAGATTATAACGGAATAGACCTACCTATAGCATACGCATCAAGAAGCTTTAATAAAGGAGAATGTAATAAACCTATAATCGTTAAGGAATTACTAGCGATTCATTGGGGAATTAATCATTTCAAATGTTATTTATATGGAGCACCAACATTTTTAGTAAAAACGGATCATAAACCACTAACACATTTATTCGCAATGAAAGAACCAACTTCGAAACTTACAAGAATCAGATTAGATTTAGAGGAATACGATTTCGAAATAGAATACATAACAGGGAAAAATAACTATGCAGATAGTCTTTCAAGAATAACATTACATCAACTAAAGAACCTATAGATAGACAATACCCATATATTAGCTACAACACGAGCTCAAGCAAGAGAAAATAAGAAGGAAGCAAGGCAAACGAAGGCAGAAAGTGAACTCGCACTACAGCCAGAAGCCCCCAAACAGACAGTAAGAAAGGTACTAAATAATTTAGAGGCGCATAGACTACCAATTTTGTCTTTTGGAGCAGAACTAATCTCACCAAGGCTGAGCATTAGGGTCAAAAACAAAATAAAGTGCAGCAAGAGCATAGCCACAGGATTCAATCATTTCGATTTAAACCAAATGTTGGCACAGCTTGATAAGCTGGCGGTAGAGAATTCAGTACGTAAAGTAAAAATATACGTAAACGATATTATTTTTAAAGTGTGCACGATTGAGGAATTTATTAAACAAAGAAACAAAATATTAAAGAATGTTGAAATATACATATGTGAAGTACCAGAAACAATAGAAGAAGACAAAGAAAAACACAGGCTAATAGAAGAATATCACAATCATCCGATGTTTGGAGGACACTTAAAGAAAAATAGACTAATAAAAAAGCTAAAAGCTAAGTTCAGATGGAAAAATTTAGAAAAAGACGTAAGAAAATACGTTAAACAATGCCATGATTGTCAAATTAACAAACCGAATAGAACACATGTCAAAGAAGACGTGATATCGGACACTTCTTCGAAACCAGAGGACACAGAGTACATAGATACGATAGGTCAATTCACTAGAAGTAATAAAAGCAACGAAGACAAAAAAGAGCGACAAGAAAAGAATAAGCTCAAAACAACATCACAACACTTTAAAATAGGAGACCTAGTCCTGGTAAAAAGGGAAGAGAATGGTAAGTTTGATAGTCATAGTCTTTATGTAGGCCCTTTCACAATAACAGAGGTAAATAATGTTAATTGTAAGATCAGATCGGAAAACTATAAAATCAAGGAAATGCATAAGAATAGATTATATGCTTACAATCCGAGAACACCGTGAGTGACAAGTGAAACGGGAACAGTCTAGATAACGAACATTTTCACTTTTATTTTTTTGTATCTAATTAGTATTTATAGGAAAAATGTATATATTGTACTTCGTAAAACGCAGCAAGTAATTAGTGGTACTATTAGAAAAATTTTCTTCCTTTTCCGTAGTCAGAAAATTTTCGGGGGAAGGGGAAGATGAATTGGGATACACAGCATCTCAGTAAACATCATATTAAAAATAAACCTTTTAATAATTAAATGCCCGTGGTAATGGTTGTTTTAATAAATACGATTAACCCAGTTTTTGCATCGATGCATGCTAGTATTTGATACAAGGTCGAGTTGCACTAATATTCAGTGGGTGTTTATTAACAGTCAGCACTTTGAATCACGGTCACCTCGGCTTACCAAAACAGTAAATAAACAATAACCGACTTTAATTATATTTTTACGAGAACAGATGAATGAATTAGCAGTTGAGATTCGACGGGGTAACATCGATTTCAACTAAATAATATACCACCAGTTACTTTCTGTGATATATTTAACGTGTAAATAAATGTCTTAACAACGAACTATATTTACTACATCAACCCTCATAGTCGGGGTAACCACCCCTAAGTATCCAGGGTGGCTCAGAGGACGGGAGCCACCATAAACGTTTCGACGCCCAAGTCGGGTGTCATTTATTAATAATGGCTTATTTCCCATTTGAATATACTTGATTAATACAAATAAAACCAAATAAAAATAAAAATAAATACAAATAGAACGCAACTCATACATATTGGCGATTTCATTTTAAAGTCTTCTACTTTAAAATGTATAATATACGTCTGAATTGCCAATATAAATGAGTCAGATTAAATAAATTATTAGAAGAATTTTTTTACTTAGCAACAACATTTTTGTTTATTTTAGTAGTATTTTGTATTTTGAAAACGAAAGCCGATTTGGGCTTCGAAACGTTAATAAAATCATTTGTTTGGTAAAATTGTGGCTTATTTCCCATTAAAAGTAATTGATTATAAAAATGCCACACCAAAATATCTTCAGAACAACAAAAATAAAACCAGTGTTTCACAAATACTAGACACTACCTCAAATTTTACTTCCCCTTTCACGACCTGTTGATTTGTCAGTAACAGATACTCATACACTGTCCTCAACCCGTATCTGGACTTATACCATTCAAAAAATTATTTTTTAGCCTAATAGTTAGCCCAAAAATGAAACCCATAGCCAAATTCTGAGGCAATCCTTCAGGTCAATACATCTAAATCTGATACAGCAGTCTGATATTCTGCAACAACTGTAAATAGTATTATTCAGAATTTTTACCTTCTGTCCCCGACTAGATTAAAAATATATTATATTCCGAGCATTCTTTAGTTCACGCCATTAGTGATGTTATAAAAGTATCTATTCGTTACAAAGTACTCGTTACTTACGAATACCCAAAAGTAATAATTACTATACCGAGAGGCAAATCGTTACTTTGATTACTTTGATTAGTCTGATTACTTCGTACCAATCGCATCAGAGCGAGTACCTATTGTATCTACAATCGGTTGATATCGGAATCGGACCGGTATTCCACGAATTTTCGGTATCAGTACAGTTAACTAAAATTTTATCTACGAAGGGCGAAGGCTATGGAGACTATGAAGAGTTTTACAGGATTAGAGGGCGCTGAGAAGTAGCTGAAACAGAGGGAGGTACATCATTTAACAAAGCATGCACCCAGAAACAGATGTCTAATACGATTTGTCGAGCTAGATAATTCACAGAATTTCACAAATATTCGTTCCTTTGAAAATAAAAATGTAACACATTATATTTTTTTAATAATAAATACACACTATTCTTATCAGGTCTAGAAAAAAACTAGCTTAGATTGAACGGAAGAAATGTAGAAATAATAATATTTCTTGACTATGATTATCAACTTTAATTTTACATGTAGGTATGGCATTGATTTTATTGGACCAGGGCATTTAACAGTATGAACACAGGAATAAATTCATTTTTAAATATAGTTGGTACATAGCGACTTGCAACTTTTTGCATTGTATTTAGGATTAGGATGACGTCTGGAAAAAAGTCTACAATATAAAAATGGGTGGAAATGCATTATTACATTTGAAAGTGTATAAAACGCATCGAAAATGCATAAACAGGTTAAAA
Organism: Diabrotica virgifera virgifera; assembly: GCF_917563875.1. NCBI lineage: Eukaryota > Metazoa > Arthropoda > Insecta > Coleoptera > Chrysomelidae > Diabrotica > Diabrotica virgifera. The sequence continues at coordinate 200,729,574 of NC_065449.1, read as the reverse complement.
TCAGTATATTAAGGGCCAGATTTTCTTATTTCAGGGTAATTGGGGTCACTGAACAAGAATATGCAATCAGAACCGACCACAGAAGCACATGGGTGCCCAGGGTTACTGCTAAGGTACGTCATCTAGAGTTTCGAGGGTTTGTTTTTGGCACTTAATTGATGCAAACAGAATATTTTTAAAATTATTAGTTAGCTTGGACAAAATTATATCGGGCACCCCTTGTTTTTAATAATTTTTAACATAATAGATTAACCATTTAATTTCTATCCATTAAATATATCGGTGAAGGTGGTTGTTATTCGGATCTTATACTTATACGAAATACTGAGAAATGCGATTCTCGATATGATTACCAGTACTCAAATACAAAAGTAATCATAGTAATCAAAGTATCCTACTAATACTAATACAAAATATGTACTGACAAATGCGATTCTCGATATGATTAACCGGTACTCAAATACAAAAGTAACAAAAGTAATCAAAGTAATCAAAGTAACGAATACTTTGATTACTTTATACAAAAGTAACGATTTGTAACGAATACTCGAAAGTAACTATAATCAAAATCATTACACGCCATACACGAATCAACAAATCGGCGCACTTCTTCTGGAACAAATATAACATTAACCTAGACTCCTCCACACGTTGGCATGTTAGGCAATGAGACTGCTGATACTGCCGGAAAGGAAACAATTACAATCAAATCAGAAATTAAATTCGTTTAAATAGCATAAAATCTAAAACTACTTTTCAGATCCCAATTCAAAAAGTACCCGGCGAAGCCAATGGAAGGGATCAACCTCGAAACTACACAAAATACAAACCAACATCGAAACCTTTCAGCTATTTAACTTAAATAGAATAGACAAATTAGTCGTTCGCAGGCTAAGAATTGGTCACATGTCACACGTGGCTAACACAGACATGGACACCTCATAGCTTCGGACAAACCACCTATCTGTTGAAAGTGTAGTGAATTATTGACCGTTTACATAATAGAGAGATATCGCAAAGGCAAACGTTAATACCGTATCATGACGTAAATAACCGATAACGGTCTATTTCTACACAGGCATTAACAGAGTTATCGCAAATGTTCTGAGGCGGGGTTTAACGTTATTACGACAACCGACTTTTGGAATTAAAATGTAACCTAGAAATTAATGTTGAGGAATACTGTAATTGCTTTTTATTGAAAAATTAATTTGGATATTGAACAGGTTGACATGCATTTTAATTTTAATGATTTAATTAACAATAAATATAAATAATCAGTATAAAAATAATATAAAATATCTGAATAACTAATATCCTAACCACAAAAAGAAGTCTATTGTAGATAAAATAAGAACGCAACGTGTCTCTCAACATAGGAAACTAGATGATTCAAAGGTTTTAGTTTATAAAATTTGTATTCTATAAATTACTTTTATGTTTCATCCCAAATGTTAAATTAGCGTTAACGTTATTACCGTCCCTTATTTCGACCTAAATAGCGGGACACGTTATCCGGTATTAGCTTAACATTCACACTGCGCTTGCGTACATGTCAAAATAGCGTATTCCGCCATTAGCGTGCGACAAAAATACATTTGCGATATCTCGCTAATATTACACAGTGAATCGAGTACGAGCAAGAACAAAGAAAATACTCTCTGTATACACGGTCTTACGAATATGATCTTCAACCAATTACGAGTAGAACATCTTCAAAATATGCTGTAATAGATTTCCTTCGAGAAACGAATATGTATTAAAAAGTAACTTTTACTTTATTTTAAATTATAATGTAATGTAAACTCTATAGTAGCAAAATTGGCCCAGTGTCAATAACCTTGTAGCTGAGACACAATACACTAATAGGCCTGGATCCCGCTTACAAAAAAATAGTTTATTAATAGCAAGCAAAAAATTTGTTAATAGCTTAACGGTGTCTAGTCGGACAAACTTTGTGTACAGGAATACTGGAAAAGGGGAAGTTTTATTGTGGAACAGGATACAGGTTTAGAACATCAGACTACGAAAACGTCCCTTGTATTTTGTCGGACAGAATTTCCAATTGATTTGTTACCCTTTCATTAAACTATCATGCAAATATCAGACTTCTATATATCACCAATATAATTCCTCTCATTTGACATATTTACGTGTCGGACTTACTTAAATGCCCAACTTATGTGTCGGACAAACATTTTTTCATATATTATATAAAGTTGGCTATTGAATAAACTTAAAAACATCCTGCTAGTTTTCACAGTCATAAACTTGTCAGGATGACGATTTCCACAATTAAAATTACGTTCCACAAATTAGAACTTCTCTGGTCCAGTGTTCCATATATATCAAAATTTGTCCGACTGGACACCATTAAGCTATTAACAAATTTTCAGCTTGCTATTAATAAACTTATTTTTGTATGCGGGATCCAGACCTATAGGTAAAAAAAATATTACTCAAATGAAACCTTTTGAAATGAGTTTTATTAACGTATGTTGTCTACAATAAGCTAACTTCGTTTTTAAAACCGAATTACAATTCAAAAGTTTTTCAAAATTATTTCAAATTTTCCAAATATAATATTAGGACAAAATTTTATTAACAAAATAAGAAACACATGATTTGCAAACAATTCAATAAATTTAAAATTCACATAACATATCGTACTAATTCAAGGAAATAAAACAACTGTTTCACTAATTGAACTACCCCAACTCTTTTTCCGAGCTCCCAAATCCCTCCTGAATAGTCTCGAGAACGTGTTTGGGTGGAAGTAATTTTTATTGGAGAACTTTGTACCTGCATTAATACACGTCGACGTGCCCAGTTTATTAATTTGTCAAGAAAGCTACTTAACTAAAAGCCATTCGAAATTAATGGCGGGGAAAATTCAAATAAGGCAACGCAGTCAACTTTTCTTGTTTATGGAGTGTTTAGGCCAGACGAAAAACATAAATATCTTTACGATATATCGTTTCTGCAATAATATTAATAGGAAAATTAAGTTTCCACCAAATAAAATATGAAAAAAGCTAAACCGAACTATCAAAATCGTGAAGTTAAAAAACCCTTTAACCTGAGAGTGGTAATTTTAATTGAAAATCTTCTCTTGTGAAAAATTTAAGGCTGTTAATGTTTTTTTATCATTTCCCGTCATTTGTATATCACTATAATTTGAGATACCTCTTGTCATGTTTCTCCATTTCTTTCACTTATGCGTTCTTACCTTTTTGTTAGTTATGTATAATTAATGGGCGCTTGATTTTATTAGATATCTCTTCTTTCGCTTTTTCTTCTTCTTGTTTTTCTTCTTGCAGTGTCCTCTGTCCTGTTTTTTTTTATAAACAAAAGGTTCGTCATCATCAATGCTGATCTTTTAGTAAATTTTGTCACAAGAGATGGTTTCTTTATCCAGGATCCGTTTGCTATTATTCTTTCTATCCACTATGGGATCTGCAATAGGGTGGTGCGAAAAAAGTCAAGTTGATAATCCAGTATCGCTATAGTGCGGAAAAGTTGCGATTGGTAATTACAAGAAAAACAAAAATTATTCAAATCGGAATTTATCTTCCGATCCCGCAACGGGCCTAAAAATTATTTAAAAAATTAAATTTTACCTGTTTTTCGGAAATTTTTATTTATTCTCCATGTAAATTTTATTTATCGCTATAGTAAATTTTATTTACAGTTTGCATGGTTGAGTAATAAAAACAATAGTTTTACGCACTTAACGAATATCTTCGGATCCCGCAAGGTCAGCCAAAATCTATAAAAATTTGAAATTGTTGATAATTTTGATAAATTAAAAACATTTAATTACCTCATTTTTCTGTTACATTGTGAAGCTCTTCGCTTGTTTATATATTGTATAATAATATTTAAACGACCCAGAACTCACAACAAGAAGGTGGTTGCACTTTTTACTCCATCCACACCCTTCTCTCCATACAACCAATGAATGTGTGGTTTTTACATTATTTACATAATACATTTCTTTTTCATTTGTTTGTATCCTGCTTTTAAACGTCAACTTTGAATTTTGATTTGGTGGTAAAATCTGGCACCATGGACCTTGATTTAAGTGTTGCCTTGATGAACCCATCTCTTGATTGGGTCTCACATACATTAGACGATACTTCCGTGACCAACTCTACGTACCGCTAGACAGCTTGCGTATGACACGGATGGTTTTGTACATTAGAGTCTGGCGTGTTGCCTGATATAATGTAGGAACTTCATTTGAAACGCTTTGAAGAACTGGTGGAGAAGATAGTTTTGCAACATTCCAGTCTAATATTTCAGTGTAGTCCTGTGCTTCAAAATTTAAAGTAGGAGGTATGAAATTTCTAATACGTTTGCCCTTGGCTTTAGTCTTTAGTCTGTCCGGCTTTTAACACTCTCCTTAGCCCTAGCTCTCTAATGTGTTTCCTTTCTCCCTACTACTTGGAATTTTGAAGCACGGAACTAAACTGAAATAATAGACTGGAATATAATGTTGCAAAACTATTGCAGACTGTTGCAAAACTATCTTCTCCACCACTTCTTCGAAGTGTCAAATGAAGATATAAGTTCTTGCATTACATCGGGGACATACCAGACTAGAATGTACAAAACTATCCCTGACATACGCAAGCTGATGAGAGGTGCCTAAAGTTGGTCACGGAAGCATCGTCTAATGCAGGGGAGGCCAACCCGTCGATCGCGACCCCTAGGTCAGTCGATCGATGGCAAGAAAAAATTATCTACCTACCTATCTATTCCCATCCTAAATATTACAAAAATTTCTAGTCAGTAAATCCCAGAGAATTAGAAAGGCAGACAGTAGATCTCGAGTCCGATTAAGTTGGTCACCCCTGATCTAATGTATGTGGGCCCCAATCATAATATGGATTCATAAGTACAACACTTAAATTAAGGTCCATGCTGCCAGATTCTACCACCAAATCACAATACAAAGTTGATGTTTAAAAGCTGGCTACAAGCATGAAAAAGAAATTTATTATGTAAATAACGTAAAAATCACACTCATTGGTTGGTTGGAGAGAAGGGTCTGTGTGGAGCTATAAGTGCAACCACCTCCTCATTGTGAGTTCTGGGTTGTTTAAGTATTGTCATACAATATATAAACAAGCGAAAAACTTCACAATGTAGGAGAAAAATGAGATAACTAAATGTTTTTTAATTTATCAAAATCATGGAAAATTTCAAATATTTATAGATTTTTATTGACCTTGCGGGATCGGTGTGATGTTGGGGGTTGCTGGACGAAGACACTCCCGAACAAACAAACTTAAACTTTCTACATATCTTTATTCTTACAAGGTTAAAGGTACAGTTACAACTACGTCGACCGACATTATAGTTAGGATAGGTCAAGGTGACCCATATCTCGGTAACTATATCCCCTGACCACGCGCCAGCAGAGTTCAGCGAACACACTGATACAACAATGAATGTCTCAGGTACTCGACCTTCCCACTTATATCTTATTATATTAAAAACAATGCCCATATGTATTACCATATATGGTTATGCTATACGTATTTCAATAATGACGTGTGCTGTGTTTGCAGTCTTGCGAATGAGTTGAATACTTTGAACTTTGCTACTATCGTAATAAATTATACAAATTGCAACTATAATATTGACCTTATTCTTATAACAAATAAATTAGGAAAATTCCGTGAGGGTTGTCGTGTACCATCACATCTCTCTGGGCGGGGAAAAGATGAAAGGGAATTTCAGTAACAATTTCCTTTCATCTCTATTTTATATTATTTATGCTGACTGACGTCTCTCCTTTATAAGAAAATTAAACAAACATATTAAAGAAAATGAGAAAAGAAAAAAAATGAGATATATAAATATTTACACTGAACCTTAAGTACTAGTAAAAGTCTTATGGTGGACTATTATTACACTTTTACACTATAACACTTTTCAGTACTTATTCTTTTTATATATTATACAGCTTAACGTTATTCTTATGTATGACTACTTGTTTACCCTTTTTCTCAATAATTACGTTAGGCGTTTCATCTTTAATTACGGTATATGGACCCGAAAACAAACAGTTAAGTTTTGTGTTTGGCTCCTTTTTTATTAATACCTTATCTCCTGGTTTATAAGTTATTTTACTCGTTTTGGCATCATATATTTTTTTTTTGCTGTGTTTTGTATGTGTTAGTGTTTCTCTGGCCTCCTTTGCGGCTACTTGTAGTCTGTATTTCAGTTCCATGGGATAGTCGTCAAAATTATACAGGGGTTCTATTTCGTTTTGAACATTTGTCGGCAGTCTACATATTTTTCCGAACACTAATTCGAACGGAGTATAACCCGTTGCTGAGTGTACTGAAATGTTATACGAAAAACAGAAATATTGCACCCATGTACTCCAATTTGTAGGGAATTTTGATAGTTGTATCCTAAGGTACGCATTTAAATGTTTGTGAGTATTTTCTAAAGCTCCTATTGTTTCGTGGTGATATGCTGTTGAGTTTAGTTTCTCTATTTGCAATAATGAGCATGTTTCCTTAAATGTTCTTGCCATAAACTCTGAGCCTTGGTCTGTGACTATTTTTCTGGGTACTCCATACCTCAGAATAAAATTTTCTACCAATGCCTTGGCTACTGTTTCGGCTTCTTTGTTCTTTATTACATATCCTTCTATGTATTTACTTAGCTCACATTGCAGTGTCAATATATATCTATTCCCACTGTCATCCATCTCAAATGGTCCTACTAGATCTATAAATATTGTGTCGAATGCGCAGGTGGCAGTCGATGTGATAGTTAGAGGTTGTTTGGTTATGATAGAATGCTTATGTCTTTGACAATCGTCGCATCTCTTCACAAATTCCTCGATATCTTTTCGTAAACTATTCCAAAAATAATATTTCCTTATATTTTTGTACATTCTATTTATTCCGGCATGCCCTCCTGTTGGTAACATGTGAAAATCATTAATTATAATTCTTCTTAATTTTTCATCTGCTATATTCTGTTTGTCTTGTACTATACATATTTTGATATCTCTTTCTTTAAATATTTTAGGATCCTTTCTTATCTCTTCAATAATTGGCTGATTCTTATTATTCTTTACTAGTACTAGTTCCTTTATATTCTTTTGTGCGCACATTTGAATCAAGGCTCTCAACGATGCTCGTAGCGCAGACGTTGATCGAGGTTCTTGATATGTCGAGTTTCTCAACGACGCTCGTAGTGCAGACGTTGATCGAAAATCTCGAATCAGATAAATAATATCGTCTTCTTCATTGTACAATATACTACTATTTGTATTTTCTTCAGCCGAATCTAGCTTCATTGTTTTGCAATCGTCCTTGTCTATCAGTTTTACCTCTACCGCACTTTTCGGGAATTTCAACAATTCGACTACGTCTGGTTGATCAGTCCATTCGTTCTTCGAATCGGTGATTTCCTCCTGCTTTTTCGTTTGTGCTCTCGTCATCACTAATATACTTTTCTCTGAGTCCTTATTTAGTTGCTTTAGTTCTTCTGATGTAACTTCTATTCGTGATAAGGCGTCAGCTGTTACATTTTCAGCTCCTTTCACGTATTTAATTGTAAAGTCGTATTCTTCTAACTTCAATCTAAATTTGGTTAATCTGCTGGAAGGGTTTGTCATACCAAATAGGTACACCAATGGTCGGTGGTCTGTCAAAATAATAAATTCTTTCTGTAGAAGGTAATGTCTCCATTTAGCAATGCTCCATACTATTGCCAGTAATTCTTTTTCTATCGTAGGATAATTCATTTCCGCTTTATTAAGTGTTCTACTGGCATATGCTACCGGTTTGTCATTCCCGTTTGACAAAGTTGCTCCTAGTGCGATGCCAGATGCATCTGTCCGTAGAATAAACGTGTTCTCCTCCGATAAATCTGGGAATTCCATTACGGGGGGGTTTGATAATGACGTCTTGAGGCTTTCAAAAGCTTTTTGGCATTCTGTTGTCCACTCAAATTTTACATTTTTCCTTGATAGTCTATTTAGAGGTGCGGCTATTTCTGCAAAATGATTGATATGTTTTCTGTAATAATTTGCAAAGGCTACGAATCTTTTTGCTTCTTTTGCATTTTGTGGTATTGGATATTGTTCCAATGCGGTGATCTTTTCCGGATCTGGTGCTACACCTTTATTCGAAATCTTGTGTCCTAAATATAATAGTTCTTTTTTCATAAACTCGCATTTAATTGGATTTAATTTCAGATTTACTTTCCTTAGTCTCTCTAATACCTTCACTAAATTCTGATTATGCTGTTGTAGACTGTTGCCAAAGACTATCAAATCATCAAGATATATAAACATGTTTTCATAATTTAAACCTGACATTGCCATAGTCATGGCTCGTGAGAAACATCCTGGGCTTGTCTTTAACCCCATCGGAAGTCGTGTCATTTGATATTGACCTCTATCGGTTGCGAATGCTGTGTACGGTCTGGACTTAGAATCGAGTTCTATTTGGTAATATCCTTGGTATAAATCTAAATGTGAAAAATATGTTGCTCCTGATAAAGCGTCTAGGATTTCTTCTATGCATGGTAATGGAAATCTGTCATTCTCAATTTTGTTGTTTAGTTGTCTGTAATCTATCACAACTCTCCATTTCTTGTTTCCATTTTCATCGTTTTTCTTTGGCACTATAAGTAGTGGAGATGAGAATTCTGATATTGCATTTTCAATAATCCCGTCTTTTAACATTTTGTCTACTTGTCTATTTATTTCCGTTTTTTGTCCGTGTGGTAATCTATACGGTTTTGTATAAGCAGGTGATACTCCTTTTTGCAATTTTATTTTTGCTTTGTATACGTCCGTCGTTGTGCATGGATCGTTTTCTAAGAAAAACACATCGGAATATTTTACACATATTTTTTCTATTGCTCTTTTTTCCTCTAGCGATAAATTTTTTGTGTTTATTATATTCAAAAGTCTTTCGGCACGACTCACCGATTGTTTTGATTCTCCCATGTGGAAAACGTCGAACTTGTCTAATCTTTCGACCTTCGGTCTAAAATTCTTAACAATTATTTCTCTATCATTGATATTTAATATCCTTATTGGTATTTTTCCGTCGACTGGTTTTGAGACTGTTCCTGCCGAGAAAATTCCTTCCGCTATCTCCTGTGGTATAGTTACAAAATCTCCGTAGTGTGTCCCGATCTCGAAAAAAAATAATTTTTCACATCTCCTAGGTATTATTATCGTATAAATTTCTCCCATAGATAGCATTTTAAAATCTCTTCTCATTCCTTCTACATGTAACGATAATTTTAAGGATTCGTAATCTATTGTAGCAAAATATTGGTATAAAAAATCGCTACCAATAACCCCATCGACTTTATTTGTGAAACTCTTCATAACTGCAAATTCCTGTGTCAACGTTATCTTCTCTGAGTTATCTAATATTTCAAGGTCACACAATAAGGTTCCCCTTGTATATATAGTTTTTCCGGTAACACCTCGCAAGCTAATACGTCGGGTTTTGTTTATGTCGGTGTAGTTTTTATCTAAACATTCTTCAAATAAAACGCTGACTGTTGCGCCAGTGTCAATTAATAGTTTTTTGCGTTTTCCTCTGTAATAAACATTAATATAATTTAATCCACTTGCTGTGGAATTATCTGCCTCCATTTGATGGGCCACGAAAAAAATCTACTTCTTGTATTGTGCTTGTGTGTGGTTGCTCTTGGCGGGGCTGCTCCTCTGTTGCGAAATATGCTCCTGGTGAATTTCTGTTGCTGGGGTTTCTACCTTGCGACCAATTATTATTTCTCCCTCGATGACCATGTCCTGCTCCTCTGTTTCTTTGAGACCTACCTCTGTTATGATATTGTCTTACTTCGTTTCCATTTGTATTTCTATTATTATATGTCTTGTTACCTTCTTTTCTCCTGTCAAAACTATTTTTGTATCCGTTTGTTGTATTTCTTCTTCCGCCTCTATATGTTTTATTCATGTGGTACATTCCTGCAGTTTCCGTTCGAGTTAGCGATTCTTCGTTCTTTGCGCTTGTTATCGCTTCCGCTAAAGTGCTAAAGTTCTTGGCTTTCAAAATTGTCTTTATCTTGTCATTTTTTAAACCGTTAGTAAACACGCTTATTGCAATTTTTTCGTTTACTTTGGCCAGCACTTCTTCTGCATCTCTGTTTCCCTCTGCTTGTGCTATTGTTAATTTAGCCATGAGCTCCTCTAAACTTCTTCCAAATTTTTCTATTGACCTATTCTCTTGTTTCGCTGAGTTGATCTCCGCTGACAGAACAGGGATAGATTGTTTTACTAGAAACTTTTCTTTAATATCGGTTATTAGTGCCGCGTTTGAGTTGTAAGTGGTCTTCAGTCGTAATTTTGCTGCTTGCGTTAGTTTCACCTTCAACAGGTACTTTGTTAGTTGCGGTTTTCCTTCATCATCTAAAAATTCATCGTACAGTTCAATTGCGTCTATGAATGCTCTAATTGATTCTTCGGTGTTTCCTATGTGAGGGATCAGGTTCCCTGCTGTTTTCAGTTCGAATTTCTCTCCCATCTTGTCGTTGTTATGTTCAACTTGTCTTTTCCGTAGTTCTGTTTGGACTTTTCCGATCTTTTCTCCAATTTTTGCAATAATATCTGCAATGAATTTGTCTTCTGCTGCCTTACAGCTGTCACCTTTGTATATTTTATGCACCGTCCTAAACTGTTCCGTGATAGTCCTGAGTTTTTCCACCCATTTATCTGTGATTAGCTTATTTTTCCTTCGTTCTATAGTGTCTTTTGTGAGATTCCTATTTAATATAGTTATATCTTCCAGAATACGTTGAAATCTTTCCTCGAACATAAATTCGGCTTGGCCTGACTACGTTACTCAATAGTATATGGCCTAGTGTCTCGAAGTCTCAATTACTTCGTAAAGCTTATCATTGCCGTTAAGTTTATCAAATATAACAAAATGTAACATATAAAATAATATAATAAAACATAAATGTAAGTAAAATAAAAGGATCAATAATATTGGATAACCGTCAATATTTAAAGTGTCAGTAAATAAGTAAGTGAGTAATTATATAATAAAAAAAAAATCAAAATTTCAATATGAAAATAAAAAAAATAGTCATCAAACTTACTTCATAAGCAGTTAAACTGTATTGTATTAAAAAGAAAAATTACTCACGAATATGGGTTCATGTGTCTATGCATTTGGTCCTGGATTCTGGGCGTCTAACCTCAGCATCTCCATTGATTTAGATACTTCCTGTCGGATGTGGCGTCGAAGCTGCTTCTTCCATCGTCGATACAGTAGCCATCCGACGATGATTATGGCCAGGCTGAACGATACAATTCCCAAAACTCCCGGGATTGATAGCTTCTCGTTTTCGCCGGTTTCAGCTGTCACACCTCCGCTGTTGCCTGCTTGGTTTATGAAGATCTGTTCCTCTTTTTCTTTATTCTGGTTGTTTCCCATCTTACGTGTAGAGCTGCATACCTCAATCTATATGCGAACCAGAAAACTCCATTCTTTAACTTAAGGCACGGGTCGCCATGTGATGTTGGGGGTTGCTGGACGAAGACACTCCCGAACAAACAAACTTAAACTTTCTACATATCTTTATTCTTACAAGGTTAAAGGTACAGTTACAACTACGTCGACCGACATTATAGTTAGGATAGGTCAAGGTGACCCATATCTCGGTAACTATATCCCCTGACCACGCGCCAGCAGAGTTCAGCGAACACACTGATACAACAATGAATGTCTCAGGTACTCGACCTTCCCACTTATATCTTATTATATTAAAAACAATGCCCATATGTATTACCATATATGGTTATGCTATACGTATTTCAATAATGACGTGTGCTGTGTTTGCAGTCTTGCGAATGAGTTGAATACTTTGAACTTTGCTACTATCGTAATAAATTATACAAATTGCAACTATAATATTGACCTTATTCTTATAACAAATAAATTAGGAAAATTCCGTGAGGGTTGTCGTGTACCATCACATCGGAAGATATTCGTAAGATGCGTTAAACTGTTGTTTATATTACTTAACCATGCAAACTGTAAATAAATTTTACTATAGCGATAAATGGATGTAGATATAGAACAGGGAACCAAGCATCATCAAGTAACAACTGAGAAAATCAACAAAATTGATTGTCGTCAGTTAGGATCGATTATTTTGAACAACGGTTATTTTAAGATATTTTAGGTTACGCTCAATGTTAGTATAGGTAATTTATACTTTTGTTGTCTAAAAGTAGTTTAAAAAATATCATTCATAAAATAAATATGCTACTTGGTTTCTTTTAAAAAAATTACATTTCAATATTTTTTATACAATTTTAAAAAGAACCAGTCACTTGGTTCCATGCATAAATAGGATTATTTTTTTTTATAAAGAAACTTAAAATATATTGAAACGAATGGGTTTCAATGAACACAAGAAAATGTCAAGTCACCAAATAAAACAGATTTATTTTCCAACAAAGTAATGTGGTTCCTTGTACAAAATCGTAAAAACAATATTTAATGCTACAAACAGGTATCAATAAAGGCAAAAGAAAATAAAAAAATGATAATTATTATTTTTGATAGAACTTTAACAAAATCTGCCTCATTATTCAGTTTCAGTTTCAAACTCAAAATCAACGTCACCATCATAACCATCTACATCATCTATAATAGCGTCATTAGCAAGCAATGATGTAAAAAAGTTTTGCTCGTTATACGGTAACCAGTATTTTTTTTAAACTGACTATAAAAAAACGGTATCTAAATATATTTTGATTAATTACAAAACACCAAAGTAATTATGTCTGACTACCTAATTTGTGTTTAGCGAATAAGATGATTAGAAATATTATCGTGCAAATCGTACTTTAAAAAACATCTTAGAAAATACGGAAATATTTAGGTACATACCTATATGCACATCACTTCGGATTCCATAAATATCATATTTCTGAACAAAGAACCAATAAGAAGAGAATCCATATTATTCCTACTAGACATTTTAGAACATGGAACTAAACAACAATAAAAAGTACCAAACCCCCACATTTCACTTAACTTCATTATTGAAAAAGGAACCAGGTAACATATTCGAGGTTATAAAATCCATATAAAAATTTAATAATTTGTAAACTTACCTACTGTCTATTATGTGAATTGGCTTTTAAAAGATTTACACATTTGTTTCCACGCGACATTCTTACAAACTTTCAGATTATTTCGAAATCACTAAATCGTAGTCTAAAAATTGTGGATCTTTGTTCTAAAATTACTATTTCGCGAACCTGTACAAGAACATAGACCTTTCGTCAATAGATGGCGCTACGGGTATTATTTAAGATTTATATTCTGTAGCTGGGTGCAGGGGTATTGTGTAAATCTATTTAACGACAGAAACCAATATTTCAAAATTTGGCGGTTGGTTCCCTGTTCTATATCTACATCCAAATAAAACGTACATGGAGGATAAATAAAAATTTCCGAAGAAAAGGTAAAATTTCATTTTTTTTCATAATTTTTAGGCTCGTTGCGGGATCGGAAAATAAAGTCCGATTTTAATAATTTTTGTTTTGTTTTTCGTGTAATTACCAATCACAACTTTTCCGCGCTATAGCGATACGGGATTATCAACTTGACTTTTTTCGCACCACCCTAATCTGCAATGCTATATTCCTTTCTTTGCGTAATATGGACGTGAAATGAGAAAAACCATGCCTAAACAATAATATCACAAATTTTATACATCTCCTGAATAATATCTTGAATTTACAAAAACCTCTCAAAGAATAAGGACTTTATGTAAGAGCCAAAACCTCTCTTTTGATATAAAAGTAAGAAAGCTGCAATCCTACGCCTCCTGTCCTCTTTAATGGAGTTGAATCGTGGCTTTTAACCCTCCGTTACTCGCACACGGTGAGTGAGACAGGTGGTGTAAATAAATTCCTGTAACTCTGATTGTAATGGAGATTTTGAATTGCTGCTGCATATACCTCTTCAGTCATCAGTCAACTGTGGGTGAAGTCCACGTGCAGTGTAAAAAAGGGTATTGTACTTTTAGTCCAGAGGAATAAGATTTTTCCCATGACACATCCCCATTAAAAACACATCTATATTAATAACCTTTATGTTTCCTGCAGCCGATTTTGATGATATACATAGTTATAAACAAATGAAGATCAAAAATGGTAAATTTCCGCTTTTTTCGTCTATAACCAAAAAGTTAAGGTGATACAATGGCGATCACAGGTAGCCAAAACGCGTTCCAAGATTGCGGCTGTAATTTTGAATATTTTTCGAGATATTTGGCACACGTATTCGTAATATAATAAAAAATGGCGGTACAGAGCCCAATTTGAAAAATATATTAATATGTGGAGATTACTCTGTAATTAATTACAATATTAAGAAAACGAGCCTGTACCGCCATTAAGAAGAGCAAAAAAATACACTTTCTTCAAATAAACTTTTTTATCCGATGCCTAGATTTTGTGTCATTTTGGAACTACTAATGAAATAAAAAATTTTAGTAGTTCCAAAATGACACAAAATCGGATAAAAAAGTTTATTTGAAGAAAGTGTATTTTTTTGTTCTTCTTAATGGCGGTACAGGCTCGTTTTTTTAATATTGTATTTAATTACACAGTAATTTCCACATATTAATATATTTTCCAAATTGGGTTCTGTACCGCCATTCTTTATTATATTACGAATACGTATACATATTCAAATAAATATTCAAAATTACAGCCGCAATCTTGGAACGCGTTTTCGCTACCTGTTGATCGCTACTGTTTCCTCTTAAGCATTTTAAACAAATTTGAGAGTAAGAAACTCATAAATCGTCTAAAAAATTTCAATATGGCGTTCGCTAAATATGTCAGTTCTTATTGGTTGCTTAGAAAATTGCAAAATAAATAATAAATTTTGAGTTTTTATAATTATTCATAACTTATGTAAAAATTAACTTACAACCTTCTTATTACACGAATTGCTGAGACTCGTGAGGCTTAAATTATATTTTAAATTTCAAAGCAGTTGATCAAATAGTTTTAAAGTTATTTAATTTGTTTATCCCAAATTCATTTTTTTGCAACATTATAAGTCAGAAAATTATGAGGTTACAGTAAGACTTCTGACAGTTTATGGAAAAAGAAAATTTTAATATTGACTTAATTAAAAAAAAATGACAAAAAGTAATTTTAAACAGTGTAAAATTATTTTGCAAAAACACGTCAATTTTTTGCTTACTTATAAACAATTAGAATAACTTTTTAACCGTTACCCGTAGAAAAAATATTTTTTCAGATTTGGAAAGACTGAATTTTTATACACATTTAGAAAGAAAAACAATTTGTCCTAGGACAATTAGGGACGAAGTTAGCCCCCCCTTTTTTTTAATTCACATGTTTTGCAAAATAGTTTTGCAGTATTTAGAATAATTTTTGTCTTTTTTTTAATTAAATCAATAGTACAAATCTTTTTCTTCTATGAATTATCCAAAGTATTATGTGTAACTTCACCATTTTCTGACTTATAGCGTTGCAAAAAAATTAATTTGGGAAAAATAAATTAAATAACTTTTAAACTATTTGACCAACTGCTTTGATATTTAAAATATAATTTAAGCAGCACAAGTCTCAGCAATTCGTATAATTAGAACGTTCTAAGTTAATTTTTACATAAGTTATGAATATTTATAAAAACTCAAAATTTATGTTGTTCTGAAGCTATTTCCTTGTGGCATTTTTATAATTACGTATTTTTTATGGGAAATAAGCCACAATTTTACTAAAAAATGAATTTATTTTAATAGTATTTTGTATTTTGACAACGAAACCCGATTTGGGCTTCGAAACGTTAATAAATTCATTTTTTAGTAAAATTGTGGCTTATTTCCTATAAAAAATACGTAATTATCAAAATTTATGATTTATTTTGCCATTTTCTAAGCAACCAATAAGGATAGACATATTCAGCGAACGCCATATTGATGTTTTTTATACGATATATGAGTTTCTCACTCTAAAATTTGTTTAAAATATTTTACTTTTTGGTTATGGACGAAAAAGCGAAAATTTACGGTTTTTTGATCTTCATTTGTTTATAACTATGTATATCATCGGCTGCAGGAAACATATATAGGTTATTATTATAGATATCCAAACTACTCAAAAAAATTGGTTTCGGCCTGGAGGGGGTTGTGTCACCAACACGATATTTTTTTTCCTTATCTCTCTGAACTATTTTATTATTAGGCAACACGGTGCAGTACACCGGGTGCGAGTATTTGTGCACAAATTTTTGAAGTTATACTTCTTTACCGGCGATAGAGGGTGATTTTTTTATATGTTAAAACCTATCAGCCCGGCGCATGCGCATTATAACTTTGTGCTGATTAGATGTTCAAATGACATGTCAAAAATTATCCGATATGGCAGCTGTGGTTTGGAGGTAAAGGTAAAGGTAAACAAATGTATAATATATTAGTTTTATTGTTGTGAGGACAGAAACAAAAAAGTTTATAATATTTAGTCCTGTCGCCAGGGGGGGTACAACGGCCTCCTTAATTCAGATGGACTTACCCAAGTTTTTTTTATATATTTTGACCCGCAGAATACGAATTTTTTGGGTAACAGTTGATCCGGATGTCGATAAGATTGTTATAGACAAAGAACTTGAGGAATTACATAACAGCGATTTCTCGCAAAACAAAACATCTTTTTGTATTTTTTGGGTCATTTTAAGCAAAAAATATCCCTACAAGTTTTTTCGTAGAATGCATAGTTTACGAGATAACCGCGGTTGAACTTTCAAAAAATCGAAAAATTGTAATTTTTGAACCCGAATAACTTTTGATTAAAAAATAAAGTAGCAATTCTGCTTACCGCATTTGAAAGTTTAAGTCAAATTATATCGGTTTTGATTATTTTCATTGCTAGAAATTTATTATTTTATTGTTAAACAAAGCTACACACACCTAGTATGTGAGTGATGTTTTCAATGATTTCTCATTTAACCTTCGGAGTACGGAGATTATTTGACTTACTTAGATTACGAAGATGGGTCAAGCGTGACCCATTCTTATTTTATTTATAAGGATGTTTTAAATAGTCAGTATTAATAAACAGTATCTTTAATTCAACAAAAAACAAACAAACATAACCATTATAATCCTAAATTATTGTATTTAAATTTTTTAAGATGGTTTCCCATGGGTATATAATAGTTCGCTCCGGCGGCCAGATTTTAATACCTTACAGAAAACGGGCATAGGTAAATTCGCTCCGGCCATATATTTGAATACGTATACCCGTAAACAGAGACTGCTGCGATTTACGTGTACCTACAAACATATTAAAAATATTTTTCGAAATCCGAAGACCGGGTCAGGACTGACCCGGCATCATAGATGTTACGTAGAGGAAAAACTGTAATTTGCATGTTCACGAATTATATACGAAAAAATAGACTGAAACAAATAAGGAGAACTTACGATCAATCGGATTTGTAAAAAAATTATTTCATAAAATATTAAGAAATAAGTGAATTTCGGGTCACGCTTGACCCAGTCTTCGTACTCCGAAGGTTAAAATCGAACGAGTAGGTAGAGTAGCTACGAGTGCAAGCGAGGCAATTTCTACGTAGCATACGTTAAAACGCATGTATTAGGCACGGGAAACACTATGTGTTTATAGATTATTTTAACAATAAAAATATTAATTTTTAGCAATGAAAATAATCAAAACCGATATAATTTGACTTAAACTTTCAAATGCGGTAAGCAGAATTGCTACTTTATTTTTTAATCAAAAGTTATTTGGGTTCAAAAATTGCAATTTTTCGATTTTTTGAAAGTTCAACCGCGGTTATCTCGAAAACTATGCATTCTACGAAAAAACTTGTAGAAATATTTTTTGCTTAAAATGACCCAAAAAATACAAAAAGATGTTTTGTTTTGCGAGAAATCGCTGTTATGTAATTCCTCAAGTTCTTTGTCTATAACAATCTTATCGACATCCGGATCAACTGTTACCCAAAAAATTCGTATTCTACGGGTCAAAATATATAAAAAAAACTTGGGTAAGTCCATCTGAATTAAGGAGGCCGTTGTACCCCCCCTGGCGACAGGACTAATTGTAGTGACTCTTAAATAGTTTTTAAAAGCAACAGGTACGTAATAATTGTTAATGTATCATGGGTATAAACCTACCTATTTGATCTGCCAAAATACATAGTATGTAATACTTTTATTTATATAATTTGATTACCATCAAAATTTCTATCAATATTCACCTAATATATTGTTTTTTTACTCTATGTTTTGTTGTATTTTTTCAATTCAAAATTAAAATAATTTGATCAATTTTCAAAATATCAAAATATCACAAGTTTAATCCGTTTAGTTAGTCGATCTTCGTAAATAATGACACATAGTGTCCGTGGCTAAGCAGAGAAGGCGAATGAATTCCAATACCAACCGCTCTTATCAGCGCTGGTTCGAGTCCCAATAGAAACTTTCTTTTTTGTTTTTTTTTTAATACATTTTATGATTGTAAGTATATTTATTATATAATTGTATTTTCAGAAAATACGTATTTAGTTAAAAAAATTTTCGACAATTAATGTTCAGACATCATTTGTGGCTTGTTTAATGTGTTTGTGTGTGTTTTATTCTTTTATTATTTTAATTTTTGGCACTGTTCTAATAAAAATGTTTGAGAAGTAGTAAGTATAAATTAGTTTAATATTTAAACAAAATATAAATAAAAAGTATATTAATTTCGTTTAAATCATATAATAGAAGTATAACTTCTTACGTGCGTACAAAGTACACACACATTCTTTTTTGTGTTTAAATCAGACATCGATAGTTTTAATTAGTAAGGTAATTTAAGATCTTTTCCTATGTTTAATGTTTATATATTTGTTTATTTATATTTAGATATGTATTACGAGAAGGAGAAAGAAAGAATAATATTAATAATATGAGCGAGTATCGACTGACGAGGAAACGTATGAAAATGATGATGAACAAAGTTACTTTTAATTAAAGTAATAATATAATGTTAACACAAACGCATATCTACAAAATTATATGATCACATATTCATTAACCCGGGAGCAGTCGCGCTCACTTCTGTAACATTAGTAGTCGTGCGTAGATAAAAAATCTCACAATATAGATTTAAATACGAATTTAAATCAAATTTCTATTTTACAATATTTTTATTTACATGTTATGTTAAAAATTATCTATTTCTAATAATTTTAAAATAAATTCCACAAAAAAAATAAGAAAATAAAAAAATTAAAAATTTTTTTTTAATTTTTTTACGCATTACTACGATTTTCCTCGAGGCACTTATGAGTGGAAAGCTATGTTGAAAAATTTGTCATCAAGTTATAAAGAATAAAATGTGAGATTTTTTTCTCACGGCGCGACTGCTCCCGGGTTAAATATTATCATTGTACACAATTTTGCAAAAAAAAAAATTTAAATATCGCTGACCCATATTTTTGGACCCGGTCTTCTGCACCGTGCTCAAGTATTTGATCACAGAAAATTGGCGCGAGTAACGGAAGGTTAAATGAGAATACGTGCAGAATATTTTATTCCTTTGAGACATTGCGATATCGTATATTACTTAAGAACCTATGTACTAAACGAGTCACAAACCAAGAGGCGCTCAGAAAAATAAAGAATAATTGAGAGATACTGAGGAACAGCAATCTAAACTTAAATAACAATATCTTGAAGTTACAAAGGCCTCTCAAAGAATGAGGACTTTATTGAGGAGCCACAAACTCTATTTTGATATAAAAGTAACAAAGCTGCGATCTTATGTCACATGACCTCTTTTATGGTATTGAATCCTAGACCATAAATGAGAATCTGTGCAAAATATCGAATGCGTTTGAGACCTGACAATATCGTAGAATACTTAAGAACCTTTGTACTAACCGAGTCACAAACCAAGAGGTCCTTAGGAGAATTAAAAAACCATCCAGAAATACTAAACACCATCAAATCTCGAAACTTACAGAACTTCGGACACATTATGCGAAATAAATTCCGATATGATCTACTACTAGCCACCCTGCTACGAAACATATTTTAAAAACAACGTACAAGAAGAAAAATATCGTATTTAAAAATCCCATAAATTGATTTAAAACAATAGACCTGAATCCCGCGTATGAAAAAAAGTTGATTACTAGCAAGCTGAAAATTTGTGAATAGCTTACCGGTGTCTAGTTGGACAAACTTTGATGTATGGGAACACTGTAAGCGGGGAAGTTTTAATTGTTGAACAGGTTAAAAATTTGGAACGTCAGACTACGAAAACGTTCCATGTATTTTGTCGGATAGAACTTCGAATTGATTTGTTACCATTTGATTAAACTCTCATGCAAAAATCAGACTGGTGTTTATCACGAACTGGGCATTTTAATGAGTGGAACACGAAGAACATGTCAAATTACAGGAATCATGTTGGTTAGTAATAGCAGTCTGATTTTTGCACGAGAGTATAATGAAGGGGTAACAAATCAATTTAATGTTTTGTCCGACAAAATACATGGGACGTTTTCGTAATCTGACGTTCCAAATTTTTAAACTGTTCCACAATTAAAACTTCCCCTGTTCAGTGTTCCCGTACATCAAAGTTTATCCGACAAGACACCGTTAAGCTATTAAAAAATTTTCAGCTCGCTATTAATCATTTTTTTTGGTAGGCGGGATCCAGGCCTGAATATATGTGTAGCTTTTCCGTACTGCTGCAGCTAAGATAAAGATTGCTATTATGATCACCAACCTTCGTTACGGATAGACACACCTAGAAGAAATAAAAAACTCTCGGAAATACTTAAGTCATCTTTATCCCGCGAATCTTTACCCGTGCGTGATCATTTAAAGTATACGAAATAAGTCGATGATAAGTCGGAAATTGAAATTTACTAAACACAACAGCAAGTGACAGTAAGTGACTTGGTGTTGCGTTAAGCAAATTTCGATTTCCGACTTATCATCGAGTTATTTCGTATGCTTTAAATGATAACGCACGGGTAAAGATTCGCGGACTCAACTGTATATAAATTTCCGTAACAAATATTTTTAAAAACTCACTATAAAAATTATTTATTTTGGTTCAGAAAAGAGTAGTTTTTTGCATTTCATTCCGAAATAGTATATTGTGCAACAAGTGCAGAAAGGTACTAATTTCTGACGAGTTTGTGCCGCAATTCAAACGAGTGAGAAATTACCTTTCTGCACGTGTTGCACACTATACTTTTTCTACAACCACAGTTTTTGCTAAAAATAAAAATCAAAATTTTCAAACGAAGATTTATTATAATAATAAATTATAAACTAATCAATTTAAATTTCTTATACCTAAACAAATTATGCAGAACAGAAATAAGTTCAAAAATGAATGCACTGCTTTAATTACTGTAGTTATAGTTCACTGTAAAATTGAAACAATTTTGAATTAAATTTCTAGGAGAGATGATTTGATTTTCAACAATATTTAAATCTGCTGTAGAAGTTGAAGGCACATCACTTGCAAAATTTTCTACAGTAAAAGAGCTTTTAAGTTGTGATATCGCATTTACTGTATTACTGTGTCTGTAGGCACTGCGGTTGACATTTGTTGATCAACTGATTGCATTATTTTATTTGAAATGTTTATTTTGGACAGCATAGAATCATCAATAGAGCTCGGGAAATATGCACTTAAAAAACCCTAAAATATGCATGGAAATATGCACAAAAAACAGTTGAAATATGCACTAAAATATGCGTTTATGCATTTAATGCATAAAAAGAAAAACCGCAGTAATCCTTGTTTTGAAGGTATTTAATTATTTATTTTATGCCAATGGCCTCAGCTGTCGAAGCATTTAAGCTAAATAAAAAAAAATATTTATGTCAATTATTTTTTGATATGCCTCATTTTTCTGTAACACTCTGCAGAATTTTTTATACAGTGTTGGTTTCTGCAAGGTGCTTAATTTTTGATTTAATGAATAATTTGATAATTTCAATATTTTGGCATAATGAAATGTTTCTTTTTTCTAATTTAGTAATTGTTTCAGCAATATTTACACAATTGGTTTGGGTATGTGTCATATTACTTTTTAATAACGGTTTTTGTAAAACATCCACACATTTTTTTATAGCACCTGAGTTATCTACATCTAAACTACATGAAAGACATCTCTAATTCACTCAAAATTATCGGTTAAGAAATTTACAGAATTTAACCATGTTTTCCATCTAGTTATCACAGGTTCAGGTGGTAAAGGAACATTATGTAAACGATCTTTATACACCTGTACTCGTATAGAAGGGTTTGTAAAAAGATTTTTTTATATTTGATACAAGAGTAAGTATTGACCATTGGAAAATCTTACTTACAGTTTCTGCTAGTTATTTAAAGCGTGTGCTAAACAAGTAACAAATTTGAAGAAAATATTTTTAAATATTGTCCAACTTTGGTCATATTGCTAACATATCACGCAACAGTAACAAAAAATTTTTCATTAACAAAACATGCCTGCATATCCCCTTTGTGTTCTTTATTCGTCGTATTTTTGCCTCAAAAATTTTAAAAGGCAGAGATTAAGGATGTTAGCAGGAAGTGGTTCCACGAGATTTTTCAGATTTATTGTTTAGATCTGAGATTTCTCATTTCTCTGTAAATTTTTTTTTCTGTTAGTATCGTTTGAGGCAAAGAAAAGTCTGAAAATATGCAATTTTAATAAATGCATATGTACTTATAAAATTTATCCCAAATATGCAAATATGCACTTAACCCTGCTGTCCCGTTCGAGTCAACTACACATATGTACTGTTCGGGTCAATATGACCCAACTATGGTTTACGCGCCTTAATCGAAATAAAATAAGCTAATGGTGATAAATAATACTTTATTAACAAAAAATTATGGTTAATTAAACAAAAACTATGTTGTTAATGTAAATTAAACCTTATTAACAAAAATAAAAGGTATTTTTTTCTTTCAAAAAAGCTTAGTAACAAATATCTACAAAAATTTAAGTCAGTTTACAACTGGGACAGTAATAAAAAGAATGGATTTTACAAATATGTTTATGATATATACAATACAACATAATAATTAGTCTTTTTTTGTTTATTTAGAAAGTACAGCCGCGTCCACCTTGATGGTGATTAGCAGCGGCTACAGAATACAATGCTAAATTCTATAAAATATTCCCGTGGATTGTAGAAATTTTGTAATATTGTCCGTTGAACAATTAGTGCCCAATAAATTACTTATACTTGTTATATTATAAATAATTAGTCTTGTTATCCTTTTTAGGGCAAGTTTACAGCATGCTCGTTTAGCAGGCGGAGTTAGATTGTCCATAGACGGTTCACTAATATTTCCATCTTATCTACTTATTTTTGCTCGTGTCCTTTTTACCAGTCCGTGAGAGCCTTTAGATATTGGTATATTTCTTCTGGAAATGATGACTGGGTTCATTAGTTTTTTTTCCAATTCCTCAAGAAAAATTCGCCGTTTTGCCATTTTATTGGTATTCCATTGGATATTTACTGATGATCATAACACGAACGCGTTGTAGGCAGAGATATCCAGCAGATTATAAAAAACAATCATTGGCCAGCGAATTATCTCTTCTCACATGTACCTATACGTGTCAACAAGCTAATCTAGACATCTGGAGTATCCACTGCTCCCTTATGGGAATTGTAATCTAAAATAATTAGGGGCTTTTTCATTTGATGAAAATAATGCATGATGCATCGATTCATGATGCAAAGTACTCATAAGAACAACATTTTTATTATCTTTAGGAATACATATTGTCAGTAACAATGGTATCTTGCGTCAAGCAAAAAAGACGAGCTATGAACTTCTTTATTCGCGATTTTTGCTGAAAGCTCCTGTTTATTTTACTTATAGTCCTCGGCATTGTATTTACTTTGTCTTAGAAGAAATTGTCCTAAATTTTACGATGTAAACAAGTTATTACACGTAATATTGTGGCCTTCCAAATCACTACTCAAGTCACACATCACACGCATTCCTGTATAGATCTGCAATTTTAGAGCATAAGAAGTTTTACTATTCATAATTACATAAAACCCAAATTATTGTGCCATATTTCGCTGGCTTGCTTGGAATGTATCATTTGAAGGGAGAGCGGCCTCTAAAGGCAACTAGTTGCTAATCGACGGCAACATTTTCATCAGGGTTAAAAAAATTTTGGTACATTTTCTACCTATGTTTCCTAAATTTCACGTATTGCAGCAAGTTTATCAAAACGTCTCCTATCCTGCCTAGTAGTTTTGTTATCAAAACGTATTACTTGCAAACTTTTTGTAAATATATCAAGCGACATTGTTGATTGAAATATACTACGACTCATTTCTTCATTCCACAAACTTTTAGTTGATTCACCATGGGACTTATAAAAGACCAATGTATGCTTGGAAACCAACTTATTCATGTCTTTCCAGTTTGTACCAAAGGCATGCTGTCCGTCCATGTTGGTCATATTTTTATAATTTGGTTTGCAACATTGTCCAGATATACTAAAGTTTATTTTACAAGTTCTAGCTAGCAGAAACCTGTTTTTATTTACAGACGTATCCGGCTGACAACCACACAGGTACTGCCAATATAGAATACTGCCAACTAAATACACATACACAGGTATTTTTTAACGGTTTAAATACGTGGGTCATATTGACCCGAACGTACCCTAGGTAACAATATCATTTTTATCAAAAAAATCAGGAAGTTGGTTGTTTACCTCATATGCAATTGAAAGACCTCATATTAGGTAATAAAGTCACGAAACGCCAAATCGTTTCGCCGCGTAATAATTTGTAAAATAGGAAATAAATTATTTTTTGGGTCAAATAGACCCGAACAGGACAGCAGGGTTAATATGCATTATGCATTTTGCATATTTCCCGAGCTCCAATCATCAACATAACCTTCTGCGACACTATTTGACCGCCAGCCACCATGACGTTTCAGTGTTAAAAGATCAGCTCCTGAATTTGCTAACACGGTTGCGGAGGATCTCCGGAATGTGTGACCTGTATACAATTTTGGGTTCGGTAACTTTAAAAATGATGCGATTTCTTGTGGCATTTTACCAAACTTGTTGAATCCTACCACTTGTCAAGTACATTTTCCTTTTTGGTAATTTAGGAAGAAACGATTTTCATATAGATCAGAAGGACGCAATAGAATGTATTTTTTACATGTGTTATAAAAGGTACCGGTAATTGTGAAACTTCTTGGAGCTTTTGTTTTCGTGTCACTTAACTTTACTATTAATGCGGACTTTAGGTCTTCTATTTCATTTATTTTCAGCTTCCATAATTCACTTCTTCGACATGCACCACTAATTGCAATAACCATTACAACCTACGGTAATAAATACTAGAATTGTATTGTAAAATTTTTTAACTTTAAAAATTACCTTAGTAGGTCGACGCTGTCAAGCCAAAACGGCATAAACGACATTAACTTGATTTTTCAGGAAACACAAAAAACTGATTATTTTTATTTTTAGCAATTCTGCTTATATGCACAGTGATTCAAAAAAATTGTTGATTTTTTTTTCAAATTTTAATATATTGTGAACATTAATGTGGCTGAAAATACTGTGTGAAATAAATTAAAAACTATAAAATGGCGCTTATGTCCAATCAAGATATAACATTGGTGAATATGCCAAACTTACCTCTGGCGTTTGTGTCGATCGCATCGTTGTAAGGTTAGTCAATATGGCGCTTAAAAGGATATATGCCATTAATGAAAAAGAAACGAAAATCAAAAATTGTCGTTTATGCCAACAAGAAAAATGATGAAATTACGAAAATTTTTGATAGGGTTTATTTTTTATTAATCAAAAATACATTCTAATTTAAAAATAAAACCTTCAATTCTTTAAACATGTTTTGGTGCTAGGATGAAATACTTAAAAGTAAATATGAAATACTTAAAAGTGGATATCTAATAATAAGTAGTGGACTCTAATTCATAATCACTGTCAATATTTGGTTCAACATGCGTATTGATTTGATTGCTTGTATTTTCCTTATTTTGATCACTACCTATACCGTCATCCAAAGCATTATCTGCTGCTAAGTTGAAACATGATGTGAGATCGTGACTAAATATTTCTTCTTCTACTGCAACGTCTGGTGGTTCCTCAAAGATGATAATGTCATTGCAATGTTGGAATTATAAATGTCATAAACCTCTAAGGGAAATATAGGGGGATTATTGTCAGTCAGTTTATCATTTTGTACTGATTCGGTATGTTTTATTTTCATTTAGTAAGGCCATTATTTTTTTATTTCTGCTATTCATGTGCAACAAAAAAATGGCATAAACACCAAAAATCGATCGCCATATTTAGCTATATAAAATTGATTTGAACTCTATGCTGTAATACAAAATGAATTGTTCATCACACTAGTACAAAGTTACAATAGAATATTTTAAAATAAACTTTTTATTTGCGCAATTTTTAAATAAGAAACCTGCATAAGAATACCATTGAGGAATGGCACTTGTGTCAACCACGATGTAAATATGTGGTTTTGGCATAAACGCCTCATAGTTTTTAAGGAAATTCAGTGTGTTTACGCTTAAAAAATCAATACAAATTGAAAATATTGCATAGGTATATAATACCATGTTACTTATCCATAAAAATTGTAAAAATGCATACCTTTGCTATTATTACTGGACCGAAATGTACACAATGATAATCTTACGGGCACTGGCGATTATGTCAATCGGTGTTCACGTCGGTGTTCACGTGCGTGACTAGACTGGCGCTTATAAAAATTTTAAACCTATATTACACCTATTTCACTTTTTCTGCGGTTATTCCGCGTTGACTGTCTGGTGCGGAAATTAAAATCCTATTTTTTAGTGCAGCTAACTAAAAAGTGGTCATTTTGGCGTTTATGCCGTTTTGGCTTGGCAGCGTCGAGGTATCTATCGTCCGGGGCTTCTCTTATAAATTGATTTATTTCTTCGGATGTCAGAGTCCGTGATTTCTTCGCAATATAACCATCAGATTTTTTTTTAAAGGTACGCAATTTTGCATAAGTTGATATATTAATACCATGATTAATATTAATAGTCGATTTTAGCATTGAATATGTTGACAATAGGGTAGATGATTTTCTTGATTTTGATAGTTCTTCAAAATATGCCATAATTATATTTTCAGAAAAACTTTTAATTTTATATTTTTTCTTCCAATCCGTAAACTGTTTGTATGTTAGTTTCATATCTTTCTCTTGAAGTTGAAGGTAATAACGATAACGAATTGGCTTGTTCTCTCAATTCTGGAGCAGTATTTTCAATTTCGCTATCGCTATCCATTTTTACTCAAACTTATTTCAAAAAGCAATATTTTAAAAATTACACAATAATATCACATTTGACGTTTGTGCGCGTCAAAAGTTAATATTCACGTAATCAGCAGGTAACTAGATAAACAAATATATGCAGTCACGGATTTACACGTGGCCTACTTCATTCGACGTATCTTGCTGAGTTGGTAAATCCTTATTGGTTAACTGATAATTATAAAATGTTTATTTATTAAAATTTTATAATAAAACAGTCGTAACATCCATAATTTAATTTCTATTCGGTAATGAAGTATAATAACTAATGTCTTACAGTTTGTCCACACTTTAACCTCAGATGTAAACAGAATGCATTTAATACAGTCAAACACGCTAATTGGAATAGCCTCCGTGCCAAGCTAAAGTATTCCTATAACCGGATATTCTAATAACCGATCATCGGTGGCTAGAAGAAACGTTTCGGTACCTCAAATTTCTATTCCTTAAAGCGGGATGTTCCTATAACCGGTATTCTAATAAGCGGGTTCGACTGTATAACGTTACCATACGTTACTCAGAATGAGGTAGGTAGTCATTTGTAGACCAAATGTAAAGTTCAAAAATAATATGTTAAAATAGCGAATTTTTCAGATTTATCGGACATAAGATGTAGTTAAATCGGTTTTTTTTTTAAAAGTACTATCAGATCTAATATCTTAAAATTAAAACCATTTCATCAAAACCTTTTATAATTATATTTATGATTTTTTTGTGGAATGTAGTGGTACTGTGCAGAAGAATAGTTATTTTTCTACGACCGTGCAAAAATGTCTACTTTCGCGCACGCATTTTAGTTTAGAAAGTTTCACTTTTCCGCACGCGTGTTACTTTTACGCACGCGTGTTACTTTTCCGCACGCGGTTTTTACTTTTCCGCACGCGTGTTAATTTAGATATGTTAATATGGCCTTAAAGTAATTATAATATATGCAATAAACTAATATTTAGATATAATTTACTAATTTATTTCAAATATATCTTATTATGTTCCTGTTTTAATGAAATTAACGCGACAATTCAATGTAATAAAATTATTTTGACATAATATTCGAAAGTCAAATCGGTAGACAATAACAGTCGTTTTGAATCATCGTCATGGAAACCATGATCGTCGTCATGCTAACTAATTATATTGAAAGTTTAGTTTTGTATTGAAAGTTTAGTTATGTATTGAAAGTTTAGTAATTAATTGATTAAAATTTGGTAATTTTTTAAAGACTCTTAGAAAAAATATTGTTCCTAACTCTTGCAGAAAGTCTCTTTTCCGCACTCGACTGCTTGCCGAACTCCCGCTTCGCGTCGTTCGGCAAACTGCAGTCGCGTGCGGAAAAGAATGACTTTCTGCACTTGTTAGGAAAATAATTTTCCTAACAAGTGCAGAAAGTCATTCTTTTCCGCACGCGACTGCAGTTTGCCCAACGATGCGAAGCGGGAGCTCGGCAAACAGTCGAGTGCGGAAAAGAGACTTTCTGCAAGAGTTAGGAACAATATTTTTTCTAAGAGTCTTTAAAAAATTACCAAATTTTAATCAATTAATTTAATTAACATGAAAATGCATACACAAATTAATTCTTTGACAAGGTTGTCAAAACTAAACTTTCAATATAATTAGTTAGCATGACGACGATCTTGGTTTCCATGACGATGATTCAAAACAACAGTCGTTTTCAAAGAAAATTATTTTCCTAACAAGTGCAGAAAGTCATTCTTTTCCGCACGCGACTGCAGTTTGCCGAACGACGCGAAGCGGGAGTTCGGCAAGCAGTCGAGTGCGGAAAAGAGACTTTCTGCAAGAGTTAGGAACAATATTTTTTCTAAGAGTCTTTAAAAAATTACCAAATTTTAATCAATTAATTACTAAACTTTCAATACAAAACTAAACTTTCAATATAATTAGTTAGCATGACGACGATCTTGGTTTCCATGACGATGATTCAAAACGACTGTTATTGTCTACCGATTTGACTTTCGAATATTATGTCAAAATAATTTTATTTCATTGAATTGTCGCGTCAATTTCATTAAAACAGGAACATAATAAGATATATTTGAAATAAATTAGTAAATAATATCTAAATATTAGTTTATTGCATGTATTATAATTACTTTAAGGCCATATTAACATATCTAAATTAACACGCATGCGGAAAAGTAAAAAGCGCGTGCGGAAAAGTAACACGCGTGCGGAAAAGTGAAACTTTCTAAACTAAAATGCGTGCGCGAAAGTAGACATTTTTGCACGCTCGTAGAAAAAAGAACTTTCCGGCACAGAAACGGCACTTTTCTGCACACTAATGTCATAAATCTTATACTGTGAGAAAATGTCAAATTTGTTAACATAAAACTCTGCAGAAAAGTGCACTTTGAATAGTGGTTGTAGAAAAAGGATATTAAATTATGTATATTCTTTACGAACCGTACTAAAATTTACATTTTATATTCTAAAATAAAGTCTTAATTTGAAGAAGGTGCGGAATTCCGATAGATGTTTTTATCTGAATTGACCGCAAAGTTTCGAGAAGAGAGAACCGTCGACCTTTATTACGGTCTTTTTACAAAATTCTTCTCTAAATTATAAAAACTTTTGTTCGCTCTTTTTAATTGAAATGGTGTCGGTACAAAAGATTCTGATTAGATTTGTGATGCGTGATAATTTTTTTAACAAAGTTGTACGAGGATAAATTTTTGTATTAAGTTAGTCCAATGAAAATTGAATTAAGTTTTATTTAGTTAGATTAACTTTGGTGATATTGAATAGATTGGTTATTTTTATGTAAGTACCTTTAGTCTAGTAAAATACGATCACACTATATGTAAATCAAAATGTAAATTCGTACAGGTTGGAACAAATTTTATATCAAAGTTTAGGTGAGTACAAAAGATATTTTCAAGAAAGTATCCAAGTCATATAAGGGGATCATTGTTTAAATAATTAAAAAGGGGTCATTTTTGCACAATATTTACTTTTTTAACTGCTGAGGTAATTTACATTTTGATGAAGGTATTTAGGGCCTTTTACTAAATTAAATTTGGCCCCCTATTTATTTAAATAATTATATAAAACTTTCTAAAATCAGCAAAAAAAATATTTTTTGCGGTTTAAATAAGTACCATAAATTATTTTATTTGTTACTACTATTAAGCCAAAAAAAACTGTTTAAAAAATATTTAATAATGTATGAGATATTTAATTTGTTTATCAAATGTTACTATATATTCAATTGTAAAAACGCGGTTGTAACCAAAAGAATATAAACCTGTTTAAATCTCATTACTTTTATTTTTATGTATGTTTTGGATATATGTATTGATAAATTCAAATTTCAATTTAACTCCCCTCTAAAATGACATTTGAAAATTGTTCTAATTTGTTTATAATTTGTTTTTTTAATACCGTCGCGGGAATTAAACAATTTGAAATGCTGTTCCGACAATCGGGTTCCTGGGAATTTTTTACTAAGTAACAAATTTTTTTTGTCGTTTTTTCTTTTCCTTTTTTTTTTCTTATAGTAAAATATATAGTTTTGCTTATAGAGGGGGTTTCATTAAGAATGTCCAATCTCTAAGTTGTCGATTCTAGACCTCAAAATATTAAGATTTAATCAAAATCACTTAAATAAAATATGGCTCCTTATTGAGTTACAGGTTGTTTTATTTAAAAATTTAAAAATTATTTTTGCTTAGTATTTTAAAACTATTTGACGTATCCTTTTCATACTTGGTAGAAGGTGTAGGTACTATACACCCTATGAAATTATGTTAAATACAGGTTTCCGGCTATTACCAGAGGCGTACGACAGGGGAAAGCAAATGATTGACCATTCCCAAATTCTACGTCACTGGCGAAATTGCTATTTTAGCGCAATTTTTAGATTCTCAAGTACTCTAACTTACTCTTTACTCGTAACGATAAAGTCATTAGTTTTCGAGATATTTGAAGTTAAATATGTAACAGTTAAACATGAAGTTAAACACAGTAATTTTGATTAATGTTTTGTGCCGCTTAATTTTTAATTTCAAATATCTCGAAAGCTAATGATTTATCGTTAAGACTCAAGAGTATATTATTCATTCTTAACGATAAAATCATTAGTTTTCGAGATATTTGAAACTAAAAATTAAGCGGCACGATATATGTATTAATCAAAATAACTAAATAACTGGGCCGTTACATGTTTAAATTCAAATATCTCGAAAATTAATGACTTTATCGTTACGAGTAAGGAGGATGTTATTTACATAGAGATTATTGGAGAATCTAAAAATTGTGCTAAAATGGCAATTTCACTAGTGACGTAGAATAAGTATTCAAGAATAAATAAAATAACAGTTTAATTTTGACACCCTCTATTTCGCTTATTACCAACTTTCTTACTAAGGTAAGTTAACCTAAATCGACCTATTTTAACCTCAGGAATCTAAGGTTAAGCTATGGTCCATTATCTACCAAACACCCTGTATAATAGTAATTACTTGTAGATAATATACAGAGAGAGTCTGTAATTTGGAATAAATTCAATATCTCAAATACTAATTGTTTTTTTGAAAAATGCTCAGACCCGTCGATTAGTATTTCAAACTGTCCTTTTTGGCATACAATAATAATGTATACAGGGTGTCCCAATTTAGAGATATGACGTCATCGTTGATTTTCTTAAATGGCAACACTGTCATTTTGATAGCTATTTTGATAGGGTGTGTAAAGTTATACACAAATGCAAAATATCAAATTTTTATTCTCTACCATTTAGAAGATAATAGAAAATAACAAAATTATGTCCGTAATTTGGAATAAATTCAATAATTAAAATACCAATTGCTTTTTTGAAAAATGCTCAGACCCTTCGATTAGTATTTCAAATTGTCCTTTTTGTCTTAATTTAGAGATATGACGTCATCGTTGATTTTTTTAAATGAAAATACTGTCATTTTTATAGCTATTTTGATAAGGTGTGTAAAGTTATACACAACTGCAAAATTTCAAATTTTTATTCCCTACCATTTACAAGATAATAAAAAATAACAAAGTTGTGAAAAACAAGTACATAATCAAATAATAATTGAATTTAATTATTTCAATTAAGCAAATACTCATAATGTTGCCCTCAATTATTGTCAAATTGTCAATGGGCAACGTTATGAGCATTTTCTTATTTGAAATAGTTAAATTTAATTATTTTTTGATTACATACTTGTTTTTGATAACTTTGTAATTTTATTTTACCTTGTAAATGGTAGGGAATAAAAATTTGAAATTTTGCAGTTGTGTAAAACTTTACACACCCTATCAAAATAGCTATCAAAATGACAGTGTTGCCATTTAAGAAAATCAACGATGACGTCATATCTCTAAATTGGACACCCTGTGTACATTATTATTGTATGTCAAAAATTACAATGTGAAATACTAATCGACGTGTGAGCATTTAAAAAAAAAAATTAGTATTTTAATTATTGAATTTATTCCAAATTACAGACATAACTTTGTTATTTTCTATTATCTTGTAAATGATAGAGAATAAAAATTTGATATTTTGCAGTTGTGTTTAACTTTACACACCCTCTAAAAATAGCTATCAAAATGACAGTGTTGCCATTTAAGAAAAACAACAATGACGTCATATCTCTAAATTGGGACACTTTGAGTTTGTCAAAAAGGACAATTTGAAATACTAATCGACGGGTCTGAGCATTTTTCAAAAAAACAATTAGTATTTGAGATATTGAAATTATTCCAAATTACAGACTCTCTCTGTATATGTTTACTGATAATTTTTTCTGGATCAAAGATACGTTTTAATTCAACAAGACTAGTATTTGTAGAATTGAAAATATAGAGTAGTATTTCTGTTAATTTTTCTCCGATTTTTTTAAATATTTTAAATAAGTATTGGGTAACTTGATTTGGAATATTTCTTTATAGAAGTCTAGACCTGGTGTCACCAATTATGTTCCCTGAGGGTCCGTTTCGAAGACCTATGACACTTTCGGGGTCCGGATTTAATACTATCTGTGTCCTGGTTGTTCTGACTTGGTTCCTTTGCGGATCCTTGTTAAAAAATATCCCTTATAAATACATCAGAAGGGTCCCGAACAAGATTTTTTGTCAAAATTTGTTTAACAATTATTGTTTTAACAAATTTAAAATGCCACCTTTTTTACCCCGGAAAATATATTTTTAGCTTTTTGGGGCCATCTTAAACAAAAAGATCTTTTGTCATTTTTCTCAAAAGTTGATAGATTTCGAGTTTTAAACGATTTAAAATATGAAAAATGCGAAAATAAGCATTTTCGAGGCTTGAAAACTCATGTGTAAATTATTAATTTTTGAGGTTTTCACATGCCTAAATTGAAGTTTAAACATTAAATTTCAATATCCTGATGAGTAGTCGGGGCATATTTCAATTTAGACTGTTTTTTAATTGTTAATTATTCGCTTCTATTCGACTGTTAGGCGAGTCGCACTATATGGTGCGTATCACACTATATGATTGGCGTATTTAATTAGCACATTGGCAATAATTAATTAAAATAAATAAATTATTAAAAAAATCTATGTTAATAATATATTAAAAAATTTTAATAATTGTCAAGTACTTGTTGGTAATTTTTTGCATAAGTACGTATACTATGTACAAGTGCGACAGAGATGCACCATAAAGTGCGGTGATTAACAATTAAAAAACAACGGTATATATTGATAGAAGCCTCGATTACTCGTTAGAATATTGAAACTGAATGTATAAGCTTCAATTTAGGCACTTGTCAACCTGAACACTAATAATTTTCACATAAGTTTTCAAGCCTCGAAAATACCTATGAGTATTTTCCCATTTTTAAGATTTTAAATGGCTTACAACTCGAAAACTATCAACTTTTGAAAAAAATGACAAGAGACCTTTTTTGGTTAAAATCACCCAAAACAACCTAAAAAAAATTTTCGGGGCAAAAACCTAATTTTGAGTTTGTTTAAAAAATTGTTTCCTATGCAAAAAAAATGTTAAATCTGTCTAAAGTTTGGAATGAGTTTAGTGCAACTGATTCTCATAAGGGTGTAACATTTTTTTATATAATAGGATTAGTTAATAATTAATTTACCCTTTGGAATAATTCTTAAGCCCACTAATACTAATTACTGGTACGCCTATGGCCGTATCTGCAAATATCTGAGTTTATTATTCTAAACGGGACCATTTTTTTTATTGATATTTTGCCGAAACACAGTGTTTTGGAAATAGACCCAAAGTATCTTATTTATGGTGTTATTGTAATCTGTTAGTATAAGAGGTACCGTTAAGAAACCTCCCCAAAGTTTACTACCAACATTCCGTTAGGTTTGACACTTTATTCAAAGCGGCAATGCCATGTTTTATTGCCACTTTCCGTTTCAGTAATATTTCAAAGGAATAACTTTCCCTTCTGAAAACAACCGTTAGGTCTTTTGACTTCATTTTGCGGTATCTGTATGATGTACGGTTACTTTACCTAAAAACGCAAATAGATCAGTTCTTTTTGAGAAATGTAACTTTTTTTGAGAGGGAGATATCCCAACCTTTTTTAAGGAACAAGCATCGCAAATATTGCGAAAAGGACTTGGCGAGTGAAGAGCTTGAAGGGCGGACGTGTGTCTTTAGAGTACCGTATATCTTATCTACCATATTTATACCTTATCTACAATATATCTTATCTGAGTGATATTCACTCTCTTATCGTATCTGTAATTGGACCTAACATCCGATTAGATTCAAATTACCAAATAACTTCAGTGCTTGCTTACTAGTTAAAGTAAATATAGATTCAGTGCAAATTAAGAGGCAAAGTAACTGTAAATGTCTTAGGGCCGGTATTTCCAACCTCACTTAAGCAAAAGCTTACTTTAAGCCTTTGCTTAAGCTTAGATGCCTGTATTTCCACTTCAATTTGATGCTTAAGCCTAGGCTTAAACCAAATAATTTTAAGCTCGCGCGGGAGTTGGTTTAAGCCTTTGCTTAAAATTTGTTTTCTGTTTTTTGAGGTTATTTCTATAGATTATTAATTAGAAAGTTATTTTGAAAACCAACTTTTGAGTAATAACGTTTTTATTAGATTATTAAATAATAATCTATTAATCTATTAATTTATTAATCGTAATAACGATTATTAAAATTCTTACTACTTTTGGAAGGTGTAGGCACATGAAAATTATTTATTTCTACAATGCTTGGTAGGTATATTTATTTACAAAAATAAACTTACATTCGAATTTGACATTTTAAAGAATATATCCAATAAACAAAATTACAAAGACGGATCTATTGCTTATGCAAAATAACAATAAACATGTAACCAGAGAAAATATAGACAATAAACTAACAACACTGTACCATGTATTACACAAAATTATGTGAAGTAATTGACATTGATACATATGATAATATAAAATTAAACGTCACCAGTAGTGGTTTTTACCTCAGAACAGTTAGTTTTGGCATTTTGACGTATTCAGAGGTACCAAACCAATTAACTTTACAATTAAGCATCAGTTTAGTTAAGGAAATGATGGAAATACGGCACCCGGCTTAAGCTTCTCCTTAACTTTTGACACAGGCTTAGCTAAGCAAAAGCTTAAGTAGCTATTGAAATACCGGCCCTTAATTATACTACCTACAACTATTTCCAAAAATAGAGCAATCTATGGACTATCTACCTCAAAAATATCTTCATCGGTGGTTAAGGCTAACCTCCGATGTAATCTCATCAACGATTTCATCAATAGAATTTTTTATTCATTAATAGAACTTTTCATTTTCAAAACTAAGTACAAACATTCACTAATTTATTAATAGCTGTGCGATTGATTTTTTTTATAAAACCAAGTGCGGGATGGTTTTTGATCTTTGAACTGTAAACGGTTGTTAACTTTTTATGCTTTGCACTTAATTTTATTATACCTTTTTACTTTATATTTTCTATCCATCATTAAATTTACCATATTATTTATCTCGAGATAAGCCCTAAAACAGTAAAAAGAGATTTTTCATGATAGATACTTGATTTGATTTTTTTTAATTCATAACCAGGCTCTCTTTACTGTGTTCTTAATTGTGCATGTTTTGTTATAATATGATACTTGTATTTATTCTATCATAATCATTGTTTATTTCTAACTGTACACCACAACACATTAATTGTTGGTGCAGTTTTGATTGGTGTATATTGTTTTCGCTTTATTTCTTGTTGTTTTTTTGGGATTCACCCTTCTGGACAACCATTTGTTTAATATATTGTTTTTTATTTATTTCACTAGTTTTATTTATCTACTCATAATAAATTCCCTGATAAGAAATTACCGCTAAATATTTACTAATTAACTGTCTATATCTTTTCTTGTATTTGGTCTCAGAACCTCATTAACTTTCCTTACCTACCTGTTTTCGTTTCTAAGGTTTCTTAAGTTTCCCCTTGCAACCCCAAAAAATTAAGTGGCGCCCTGTATCTCTTCTCTTGTCTTAGGTAATTTTACCTATCTATCTCTTTATCTGGTTCTCTCTCTTCTCTAATCTACCTTCTCTGGTCTTATCTTTACCTATTTCTTCTATTGACTCCCTTCCACGTTCCAAAAGCTAGTTTCTAACCCACGACTCGCTTTCCACCTACCATCTGGATGCCGTCGCTGTGTCTCCATTGGTGACCTCTTTAGCACCATCCAAAAAAAAGGTTTCCGAGGTTACAAGGGAGCTGAGATATTCATCCGTTAGCTGAGCTCTGTAACGATTTCATGTCCAAACAGTTTCAAAATTGCAAAACACTATATTCTGAATTAGGGATGGGAAAAACCTACCGGTTTAAACCTAAAACCGGTTTTTTTACTTCGCAATAACCGGTTTAACCGGTTGTTTTTTTGTCCCGGTTATAACCGGTTTTTTCTTTTTAAAGTAAAAACCGGTTATTGGGTTTTTACGGTGATTAGGATTAGGTTAGGTATTATTTCGGATAAAAATCATAATTATTATTCTCAAGTAATTATTCCAAACAAAACCATAATTCAAATTTTATTTTATTTTATAAAATACAGAAGCAAACTGAAAGTGCAATCTCACATCAGCCAGAAACAATTATTAAGTTTTATCATAACATTTCCTTGAAAAGGTATTTGTAATCATAATATTTACATAAGAAGTGATCTGGTTGAATTAGACGCAAACATCATCTATTTTTCAAACTTAACTCTTGACATTGAAAGTGGGTGAACGACTTTCTGATTTCCAAAAATAATGCTCTGACTATGAATATCGAATTACTGATTACGAATACGAATCTGCAAGAATTTCGCTACGTTTTCAAAACGATACACTCATACAGGAAGTATTAAATGAGTCAAAATGTACCTATTCTACAAATATACAAACGTGTTAAAAGTAATACATGTTCTTTCGATAGTACTAATTTTGATCATATTGATATCGAGTCGAATGGAGTTTCGCAAACTAAAGTGTATTGTAAATGTAACTTTTTAACTTATTGGATTAAAAAGACCGAAAACCGGTTTTTCCAAAAAACGGTTTTTTTGGCCGGTTATAACCGCCAGGTTAAACCGTAAACAAAAAAAACCGGTATAACCGAAAACCGGTGTTTTGTCAAAAACCGCCATCCCTATTCTGAATTCGCGTTCCTCACAAAACTAGCCTACGGTCCGGATGCGGACCGCGGTCCGCCAATTGGTGACCCCTGGTCCAGACCACTAATAATTCTACCAATTAAAGCGATCTCTCCATATTTGCTTTTAAATCTAGCGCAATGCTTATATTTGCCGATTTATAAATAACACTTAATTGCCCGACCTATTTTGATGTGAAATGTATATGAGGGCGGTAGCCTGTTCATAATTATGCGTAATTCAATTAGTAATATTATTTATTTTTGGTGGGTGGTTGGCATGGATAATTATGATTAGAACAAACAAAATAAATAAACAAACAAGTTGCCAATTATAAACACTCATTAATGCAATTAATTGTTTTGATAGTTTATAATTAACAACGGGCTGTTGGTTTTTTCCATTAGTTAACGTTTCAATAAACCCTCGATTTACAGAGAATATGTGTCAGATTACAACACATAAGCTTGGCAAAATTTCCCTTAAGTGCCAATGATATTTAAGTTTGATCCTACCCTAATGCATAACTAGTGTGAGAAGTAAATGTTAAGAACAAATTATTGAACCGTTCTATTAAAGTTAAATAATTTCATCAACAGAAATACAAAATTTAATTCTAATTAAAAAAATTAATGCGTTTTGTAAGCACATTAGTTATTAGCCCAGTAAATGAACGGGAAATTCGGCGATACCGTGTAATTTTCAGGGGCAACTCCGAATTGCATGAAAATTTGGATTTAAGTTCTACTTACCCTCCACTTCAAAGTTGAAATTGTGCCGTTGGTTGCTTTTACTTGGGGGGTGACAGTCACCCCTTCTCGGGGGTGAAAAAACATACGTTCAAGATAAGACCGGAAATGGATAAATTTACTAATTTTAAGCAACTTTTGTTCTATAGAGTTTTTTACGTAAGTCAATACTTTTCGAGTTATTTGCCATTGAAAATGTTGATTTTTCGACAAAAAAACTACATTTTCAGACGGTTTTTCGCAAATAATTCAAAAAGTAAATATTTTATCGAAAAAAATATTCTTAGCAAAAGTGTAGCTTATAAAAAACCCAAAAAAATGGTGCATCAGTAAAGTCTATCAATAAAAAAAAACAAAGTTGTAGCTCATGAAAAATACGTTCTTATTTGTCTAATTCCAAATCGAATATTTTATGATGAAATCACCGAAAAATTAAGCGCTTTTCGGGAAAAACCAATTTAAACTTTTTTAAAGTGTTTATAAAAAGCTTTGTTTTAATTGTTAACAAAAGTTTTAGCATTAAAAATAAGCGGGTTACGCTCAAAATAAAGTTGGCCCTCTTTTTTTTTGGAAAAAATCATGAAAATCTCGCCTTGTTTAGCTCCCTAAATGAAATTAATAGCTACCGCTTTACAAACAATTTAATTACCTATCTATTTTTTATATGATCTGTCAGTCTCACCGGTTTAAAGTGTTTATTTTTGAAAGGGTTATAATTGAGAAAGCTTGAATGGGTCACTAATCACGAGCGTATGCAAATTTTGAACAGCCATATCTTAACCAATTTTTGTCTTAGGGAGAACAAAATGAAACTAGCATATTTATAATAGCAAAACCTACACTTTTTTACTTTTTAAAATTTTTCTTATCGCTAATACTTTTTAAGTTATTTTGAAAAAATTTAATTTTTCAAAATATTTTAGAAAATTTTTTTTTATTATAAAACCAAATGTTTTCAAAAATAAGCACTTCAAACCAATCAAACTTACAGATCATATAAACAATACACATACAATTAAAATAGATGGTAAAGCCAAACGATTAATTTCATTTAGGGTGCTAAATAGAGGGGGTTTCACGATTTTTTTTACCAAAAAAAAGGGGTCAACATTTTTTTCAGTGTAACTCGTTTATTTTTGATGCTGTAAACTTTTGTAAAAAACAAATAATAAGCTTTTTTTCGATACTTTAAAAATGTTAATAAGGTTTTCCCAAAAAACGCTTCTTTTTTCGATGATTTCGCGTTGAGTTATTCGATTTGGAATTAGACTAATAAGAACGTATTTTTCATGAGCTACAACTTTGCTTCTACTCAATTTGTAGACTTTACTGGTACACCATTTTTTTCGTCTTTTTGTAGGCTACACTATTGCTTAAAATATTTTTTCGATCAAATTTTTACTTTTTGAGTTATTTGGAAAAAAACCGTCTGAAAACGTAGTTTTTTTGTCGAAAAATCAACATTTTAAATCGCGAATAACTCGAAAAGTATTGAATTACGTAAAAAACTTTATAGAACAAAAGGTGCTTAAAATAAGTCAATTTATCCATTTCCGACCTTATTTTAAACTCGCGTTTTTCACCCCCCGAGAAGGGGTAAATATCACCCCCAAGTAAAAGCAACCAACGGCACAAATTCAACTTTGAAGTGGAGGGTAAGTAGAACCTAAATCCAAATTTTCATGCAATTCGGAGTTGCCCCTGGAAATTACACTCCAAAACGGTCATTTATTGGGCTATATGTACTTCTATTATGGGATTTCAACGAAATAAATATAAATGTTAGGATAAATATAAAGAGTCTAATGCTCATAATCTTATTGAAGGTTTTATTTACAACAGTTTGCGGGCGACCGATTTCGGCGTTTACAATAAATTTTTACGTCATCATGAGGCCTTTCAGAAGCTGAAAAAGCTAAAAATTAATTAAGCTGTGTTAAAATACAGTTGCTCTAGGAAAAATACTTTTATTCAAATCCTTTTACGTTACGTTAGAAAACGTTAAAACACGTTTTTACATTTTCCTCCATTCTCAAAATACGTCATAATGGATTTGGCTGAAAATTTGTCCACAGATAGTCAAAGCATAGGACTTTAAGCTTTTATAAGAATTTGAATTATATTACAATACCAAAAAGTTACATGCAATAATACCACACTCAAAAGTATATTAGTCCAGTCGGGATGGCATTTGACCTTGCATGCCGAGCTGCCCAAAATTTTATTTTTCTGACCTTTGGCGGGTAAATAGTAGCCTAAATTTAAAATCTCGAATAAATAGCTCCGTTACGTTAGCCGCCATGTTTATTTTAAAGGAGAACTGTTTTTGCTCAATATCTCCGTCATTTTTAAATTTTCGACAAAAATGTTACAAACATTCACTGAAACAGATCTTATAGATTATTTATTGGATAAGATTCCATCTCCGAGAAAAATTGTAGGCGACTTTTATTGTCATAATCCAATATGGCGATCTCTTAAAAAAATCACAAGGTAAAATTTTGGAAAACATATATCGTCGCCTCAAAGCAACAGTAGGATATGTAAAATAATGTAGTTTCGAGAAAAACGCAATTAAAAATTTTGCGAAACTTTAGTAATTAATAACTTTTTAATATTTGAATGGATTTACATGGAATTTTGTTTGAATACCTAACTTTACATTCGTCACATAACAATTTATATTAATTAGTAAAAAAGTGAAAAATATTTGGAAAAAAGTTAGTTGTCCTACTGTCGCCCTCAAAGATTATCTGTTTTTTAACGATATCCGTAAATTTCTGTTACATAAACTTATATTGCACTAAAGGTTTGTTTAAAATTTTACACATTTCAATACAAAAACAAAACAATTTTGTTGTTCAAACATGTTATTACATAAATTATAACATAAACATACTTGTTTTCCAAAAATTTAAAAATTTGACAAGATAATAAACAAAATAAAATAAAAAAATAATCAGAATCAGTTTTGGTAATAGCCGATGCTGAAAGTTGTGAAAGTAAAAACTTATTGCATCTTATTAAATCAGCCCGAAATTTCTAAAGGGGAATTTGTCATGAATTTAACTTACCTTTTTCCCGTGCTTGATAAATTCCAGATAACAACTCAGAATCAGTATTATTTTTGTTCGTTAAATACACTAAATACTGAGTTCTTCTATATACACATAAATTTTACAATTTAAATTATCTGAACTATTCATTTTTACTCTTAACATACATCTTTTAACATCAATGTAATAGAACTATTGTTTAAATTACTGAAGATAAAATTGTGACCGCAAGCTGGATGATATAAACGCAGACATAATCGCAACTCAGCAATAACTACATGGCAATAGTAGGATATGTGCGTAAGATAACTTAGTGTTGCATTAATATTGATGACCAAAATGGGTAAACGACAAAATATAATGGTATGATATGTATGTTGTCTTAGTGTTGCATTATAGAATTTGGGCTAAAAGGAATTAAGCTACACAAGGATATGTAATATTATGAAAAAAATATTTCACTTTTTATTTATCTTAGTGTTACACTCAACAGA
Organism: Diabrotica virgifera virgifera; assembly: GCF_917563875.1. Taxonomy (NCBI): domain Eukaryota; kingdom Metazoa; phylum Arthropoda; class Insecta; order Coleoptera; family Chrysomelidae; genus Diabrotica; species Diabrotica virgifera. The sequence goes on along the minus strand of NC_065449.1, from coordinate 200,687,190 downwards.
AGAGTTTATTTCGAATCATTTGACATGGATATCACAAAAGTCATTTTTGTACATATCCTACTGTTGCTTTGAGGCGACGCGACGGTATAATTCAAAAAAATTTGAACTTGCTAAAAGACGAACAACCAACCCGTTACAATATAATTATACAGGGTGTAACATAAATACAGGTCATAAATTAAATCACATATTCTGGGACCAAAAATAGTTCGAATGAACCTAACTTACATTAGTTCAAATATGCACTTAAAAAAAGTTACAGCCCTTACAGACCTTACAAAATAAAAATCGATTTTTTCGAATATATCGAAAACTATTGGAGCTTTTTTATTGAAAATGGACATGTGGCATTCTTATGACAAGAACATCGTAAAGAAAAATTATAGTGACCCCATGATATGTGCACCCCTTAAAAATTTATGGGGGTTTTGTTCCCTTAAACCCCCCCAAACTTTTGTGTACGTCTCAATTAAATTAGTATTGTGGTACCATTAGTTAAATTCAATATTCTTAAAACTATTTTGTCTCTCAATATTTTTTCGATAAGGCAGTTTTTATCGAGTTGAGGCTTATTTTTTAAAATGTTTACATAAAAATTTTATGGGGGTTTTGTTCTTTTAAACCCCCCAAATGTTTGTGTACGTTCCCATTAAAATATTACTGCGGTACCATTAGTTAAACACAGTGTTTTTAAAACTTTTTTGCCTCTTTGTATTTTTTCGAGAAGGCACCTTTTATCGAGATGTGGCTTTTTTTAATATGGTTCAAAATATACCTAAAAATGTAAATCATAAATAAATTTTCATATTATTACCAAGTGTCCATAATCGTACTTAACCATATACAAATATGTGGTGGATTTGACAAATATTCAAAATATCTCGATAAAAACTGACTTTTCGAAAAAGTACTAAGAGGCAAAAAGTCTTAAAATAAAAGTGTTTAACTAATGGTACTACAATAATAATTTAATTGGAACGTACACAAAAGTTTGGGGGGTTTAAAGAAACAAAACCCCCATAAAATTATTATGGGGTGTCCAAATTTCACTATAATTTTTCTTAAGATGCTACTGCAATAGAAATGCCACATGTCCATTTTCAATAAAAAATATTTAATAGTTTTCGATATATTGGAAAAAATCGATTTTCATTGTTTAACTTCAAAGGACTGTAACTTTTTATATGTGCACATTTGTACTAAGGTAAGTTAGGTTCAATCGAACTATTTTTGCTCCCAAAATATGAGATTAAGTTAATGACCTGTATTTTTGTTACACCCTGTATATACGGTCTCTTTGGCAACTATTGATTTATCATTATGTGACCTCGTATTATTACAAAAGCTTTCATGGGGTTCTTGACTATGCGTTCACAAGAATATGCGTTCACTACTATACATCAAGAAATTTACTACCAATGTTTCTGTCACTGAATATATCACGAAGTACAGGACAACATATCTAAAACTTGTCAGATCAGCTAAAAAAGCCTATTATCAAAATCGTCTGGGAAGCTCTCAAAGTGTTGCAAAAGAAACTTGGTCTATAATAAACGCTCTTCGAAATAAAACTCACACAGCTCAGTCATTTTCCCTTCCAAATCCTGAAATTTTTAACGACTACTTCCTTAATGTGAGTAAAAATATAACATCAACTATTTTGTCGAAACAAGATCTCATTTCCTATCTCCCTTACTCAAGAAAGGTCTCGAATTCATTCTTTTTAAGACCAGTCGATAACTCTGAACTGATCCAAACAATCAATAGTATCAAAAGCAAATCCTCTTGTAGTACTGATGGACTATCTATAAAAATTTTATCTAATCTCACAGAAAATGTATTGGAAATCCTCGTCTCTCTAATTAATGATTCCTTCGAAAAAGGTAAATTTCCAGAGTGCCTAAAGACAGCCATTATTATTCCTCTTCATAAGGGTGGTGAAAAATCTGATGCCTGCAACTATAGACATATTGCCTTACTACCGGTACTCTCCAAAATTATCGACAGACTCATTAAAACTCGACTTATGTCCTTTATCGTTAATAACAACATTTTATCACAAAATCAGTTCGGCTTTTTAACAAATAATTGTACCACTGATGCCATGTTTTCTGTACTACATGAGGTTTACCAAGCACTAAACAATAATCTTAATACTGCCACTGTTTTCTGCGACTATGCCAAAGCTTTTGATTGTGTAAATCACGACATATTGATTACAAAACTAAATTTCTACGGAATTCGAGGTATTTCTTTAAATTTGTTCCAATCCTACTTGAATAATAGGAAACAACTAGTTAGAGTTGTAATATAGGTTTAAAATTGAAATTATATGTATATATTTGGAAAAAAATTAATAAAAAAAATATAATAAAAAAAATAGAATAAAAAAAATGGGATAAAAAAAATAAAAAAAATAATAAAAAAATGGAATAAAAAAAATAGAAAAAAAAAAGGATAAAAAAATAGAATTAAAAAAAAAGAAATTAATTATATCAATAGCTTTTCCATCCTAAAGGTTGAATTGTGGATACTTTTGGCGCCAATTGATTAAGAAAAAATATATACATAAGAAAAAATATAATATATAAAACCAAACACTTTTGTTAATCACAATGAAAAAAATGAAAGAGAAATTATAAAGTGCAGCAATTCATGAGCTCAAAATATAAAAATCGGTTAGGCGAATGGATCCAGTAATCCGCAGTCATTTTTTTCAACCACACACACACACAACTAGTTAGAGCAAATGATACTGACTCTAGTCTCAAAAACATTGTATGTTGAGTACCACAAGATTCAGTATTGGGTCCTCTTCTGTTCCTTATCTTTATAAATGACATCACTAATTTAAAAATCGATGGGAAAATTTTTCTTTTGCTGATGATACCAGTATCACTTGGAGCAAGTTAACTATTGCATCTCTTCATGAAACTATAACTTCGGATCTACTGACGATAAAGACCTGGTCTGACTCTAATTTACTCTCTTTTAACGTAAATAAAACAGTAGCATTATCCTATAAATGAGCTCTTCAACCTTTGCCTCTTAATAACAGCCAGATCAGTACCGTTGATTCTGTAAAATTTCTTGGTATTTTTTTAGACAGCAACCTCAAATGGTCTCTTCATGTCGATTCGTTAAGTAAGAAACTCGCCTCAGCTTGCTATGCAATAAAATCTGTCTCAAGGGAACTCAATATAGCATCTTCTAAAATAACATATTTTTCGTTGTTCGAGTCTCACCGTCGATATGATCTTCCTTTTTGGGGTTCTAGTACAGCTGCTCAATTTGATGTTATTTTTAAATTGCAAAAAAGAGCAATAAGATATCTGTTTGGCCTCAGAAGATATACACATTGTAGAAGTTACTTCAGAGATCACGGAATTTTAACACTTCCATCTTTTTATATATTCTAGAAACGGTTTGTTTAATTCGTAAACACCTTCATGTCTTTCCAGCAAGGCCCAATCATCTTTACTCCACCAGAAATTCAATCTTTGACATTTATTTACCAATTCCATCCACTGAGTTAGTAAAGAAATCTGTATTATATTCCGCAAAGAAACTGTACAACCATCTCCCGTTACAACTTAAATCTGTAACATCTTTCACAAAGTTCCGTAAAATGACAAAAGCCTATCTATCTAAAAGACCATACTATTCAATAGAAGAATTTCTTAATGAATAACTAAGAAAATTGGGTTTCATACGCAGTAGCATAAACGTGTCAGTTCCTTATGTATTTTATTATATTTGTTGTAAGTATGTTCAATTTGCAAATTATATAAATTTTGCAATAAATTGTTTTTGTATTGGCTTTTATATCTTATATTATACTGTACATATATTGACGATTTATCTTATTTTAGTAAATTGTACTTGTTGTTATTTGTTATTGATATTATGTTTTCTTTTGACTGTATGTAAGCTTTGTCCATAAAATTGTAAAAATTAATAACAGTTGGTAAAAAATAATGACAGTTGGTTTTATAAACGTATGTCCGCAAATGTTTCGTTTCCGAGATACGGGATGTTGAATTTTATCTTACAAACTGACGATTTATTTTATTGCTTTAAAACCGGTTGAGATATGCCAATAAAATTTGATGGGTTTTAAGACGTAGTTATTGCACATTTTTTGATATACAAGTAAGAATTTAATATTAACCATTAGAGTACATACGTGTAATATGACTGTTCATATTATCCGTATGCACGCTAATGGTGAAAATCAAATTCTTAATTTTATGTCGAAAAATCCGCAATAACTAGCTCTTAAAACTTACCAAATTTCATTTGCATATCTCAACTGGTCTTAAAGCAATAAATAAATCGTCAGTTTGTAAGAAAAAATTCAACATCATGTATCTCGAAAACTAAACATTTACGGACATACGTTTATAAAGCCAACTCTCATTATTTTTTCATGCAGAATTACCCCTTAAATTTTGTCGCACTTATTTAAAAACACTGTGTATTGATGAAGAACATGTCTAGTTGTTAAAGTATCTAACTTTTTTATTATCAACAAACATATTGTTATCAACAAACAATATATATTTTTTCATGTTATTAAACATAAACGAATCAATCAAAAAGCAGAATGTTAAGAAAACCTGATGCTATAGTTGGTGTTTAATGTCAGTATTTTATAAATGCTAGAATATTCCACAGGGTGATGCAAACTATGAGAAACAAACACAGTTTGAGTGGTACACCCAGTAAACAATGAAAATGTACCTGTTTAGCAACAATATTATTACAGTGGTATTGTTAAAGACTCAGACAAATCGGACAAGAAATTTTTTTGGGAAATATGAGACATCAAAAATGACCAAATTTTTAAGTGGGCCGATTTTTATGCACGTAAGTTTACATTTTTGTGCTACGTAATGTTCATATCATCTCGTTGGTAGCCGGAATATTGTGTGCGCCACTTCATTTTTACTGCGTTTAAGAGTTTTTATTCTTGTAATTAATAGACCTGGATCCCGCGTAAGAAAGAAAAGTTGATTAATAGCAAGCTGAAAATTTGTTAATAGCTTAACGGTGTCTAGTCGGACAAACATTGATGCACGGGAACACTGGAACAGGGGAAGTTTTAACATTGGAACATGATAAACGTGTCGTCCTGACAAGTTTATGATGGTGAAAAATAGCAAGTTGTTTTTAAGTTTATGCAATAGCCAACGTTATATAATATATGAAAAAATGTTTGTCCGACAAAAAGGTTGGGCATTTTAACGAGTCCGACACGTAGAACATGTCACATCACAGGAACTATGTTGGTGATGAATAGCAGTCTGATCTTTGCATGAGAGTATAATGAAAGGTTAAAAAAGCAATTGGAAGTTCTGTCGGACAAAATTAATTGGAACTTTTCCTAGTCGGACATTCTAAACATGTAAGATATAGACAAAAATGTTGGTGATAAATAGCAAGCTAATTTTGATTTGTTTATGTACAAATTATATTTTGTAACGCAAAAAGTTATATGTTGGACAAAAAGTTTGGGCAAATCGAAGGAAATAATTAAAAAACATTTTTTCAGAATGACTTGGTCACATATTAATAAAGCTATTTTAGTTGTATATTATTATTTATATTCACATATTTGCATGTGCATTATATACATGCACACTCCAAAAACAGTGAGGTAAGTATCAATGCATATATATATATTGCAAAACAATTATTTTTTTGGGTAGAGTTTGTTCTTGATATTCTCAAAATGACAATAAAAAATGTCGAAGAACATGTGAACGCAATCTCTTAGGGTTTTCTAATTAGGTATCATCAGAATGTACGGAAAATTTCCTACAAAAAACGTTGTATACATTTTTTTTCCATACTCAAATGTTAACCCTTTAAACGACATTGAAAAGTGTGAAGGGTCTAAAACTTCGATGCTTATACTTATAAGAATAGACGTAAATATGACACATTATGCTTATAAGTATGTATTAGAAGGCTGCATTTGTCAGTGTGACACTTTGTGCTATACAAAGTAGTATTTGAAAGTACATGGTCTCTGAGTTTCTGTTTGCCACGTGTGTTGAAAATTAAAATTTATATTAACTATGGAGTGTTTTTGTGTCTATTTTTGAGTGTCAACAGTTTAAATTTTAAGTCGCCAAATCAAAAGTGAAACAATTCAACGGAACATTTTTGAGTAATTTTCGAACATTTTACAAAGTTAGTAAAATACTGGGTCATCAATTCAATGAGGTTCAGTTGCCAGATAATTGTGAAAATTCTATTGAATATCATTCTTCGTGCTCTAATGCTTTGCTTGATTGAAAAATGGTACCTAAATAAATTATTACTAAAATTGTATAACGTAATTTTTCTCAACTTTCTACAAATGAAATATTAATGTAATTAATATGTCACATGGCTAGAAATAATTTGCTGCCAGAATAAATCGATTAGTTTAAATTTGAAGTTACGATTGCAATTTATTATGAATTATTGTCAAAAGTGACAGTTTTTCTTAAATGGAAATGTATTCATAGATATAAGGGTAGACAGGGAATACAGTGCAAAAAGTCGATAGGTGGTCTATCTATCTCTTTTAACCAAGCGATCCCGCGCATGTGGCAGACAAAGATAGCTAGACCACTCAATCCATAATAAAATTTGCCTGATCTACTATAAATGTATTACAGTGAGGTATCTAAATGATGTTGAGATAAATCGAAAGATATCGATGGTAATTGATTGCAGGTACTTTTTACATAGAATAATCACCCCTTATTGAAATTTCACAAATTATTTTATTAAATTGTCCGACTACAAAATCTACCCCTTATTTTTTTCCGACAACAGTCATTATTGGTAAGGAATAATTTACTTAATTAAATTTCATCTTTGTCGGAAAGCTATTTATCACCAGCATTTTTGTCTATATCTTGCCTGTTTAGAATGTCCGACTACGAAAACTTCCCTTTAATTTTGTCGGACAGAACTTCCAATTGCTTTTTTAACCTTTCATTAAACTCTCATGCAAAAATCAGATTGCTATTTATCACCAACATAATTCCTGTGATGTGACATGTTCTACGTGTCGGACTCATTAAAATGCCCAACATTTTTGTCGGACAAACATTTTCTCATTTATTACATAACGTTGGCTATCGAATAAACTTAAAAACAACTTGCTATTTTTCACAATCATAAACTTGTCAGGACGACACGTTTATCATCCTCCACAGTTAAAACTTCCCATGTTCCAGTGTTCCCGTGCATCAAAGTTTGTCCTACTAGACACCGTTAAGCTATTAACAAATTTTCAGCTTGCTATTAATCAACTTTTCTTTCTTACGCGGGATCCAGGTCTATATTATACAGTCGGAAAAATTAAAGAATTCCCACGAACGATCACATCAATCACTTATTTTGTATTTGCTGTCTGTTGCTATAAATAACAGACGTTTGTTATAGAAAAAGACAGCCAATACAAAATAAGTGATATGAACGTTCATGGGTATTCTTTCATTTTTCCGACTGTACTATACTTTATGACTTTATATTGTAATTATTATTCCCGCTATAAAATACATTCATTAGAAAATTGGAAAAAAGTATAAAACGTTTATAATATAACTTTTGCAAGAGACTCTAATTAGTTAAATCTCTCGGATAATATTACCCAAAGGCTAAAAGCTAAAATCAATCGTGAAAGAAATAAAAGAAACCGACTTCACCTGAATTCTCATTAACAGTTAATAGTCGAATAATTTCCCGTGTTCGAGGGACATAAAAAACCCACGGAAACGTAATAATCAAGAACAGTAGTGAATTAAAATAACGAGTTCAGAAAGCCTAATAGAAACATCGGAGTCGGCAATAATCCCGTTCTATCTAAAAAAGGTCTATAACATATCCCAATGTTATCCAAAGTCTTCAAAAAGCTCTACCCTATTAGGCTCGAAATAATAATACAATTTAAAAAACTGATCATCAATTTGGATTTCTAAAAAAAACACGGAACAATTAAGCAGTACACAGATTAATTATTTAACCAAATCTTCAGGGATCTGAAGGGTAAAATATATTGCTCAGCAGCCTTCTTGGATATATTACAGGCATTTGACAAAGTGTGGCATAGCGACCTACAATTTAAATTGAAAGAACTCTTACCGTATCCCCACTATCTACTACTAAAATCCTACCTATCAGACAGATATTTCTTCATGAATCAAAGGAGTGAACTTACTGCATCACATCCGATCTATTCTGGCGTTTCTCAAGGTAGCGTCTTGAAACTTATATTGGTCCTCCTTTATACAGCTGTTATGCCAACAGCAAGAGCCACCACTGTAGCAACATTCGCTGATGACACGGCGGTTTGGCATCTCACACCAATCCGGTTTCAGCCTGAAAGACCTTCAGACAAACCTTGATAAAATCCAAAATTGGCTAAAAACATGGCGTATGAGATTTAGTGAAACGAAATCTACAAAAGTGACATTAACTTTACACAAAAAGACATGTCCACCAGTATAAATCATCGACTGCCACCTCCCACAAGCTGACAATGCTTAATAACTGGGCATGCATTTGGACATATGACTTGAAAGAAGCCTATATTCACCAAAAGAAAACAGCTAGGCCTTAAATTTAACAAAATGTATTGGCTGATTGGGCGCAAATCTAAATTACCATTAGACAACAAAATACTGTTGTATTGTATAAGGCCATTCTCAAACCTGTGTGGACCTATGGTATACCACTGGAACTAACAGTAACTCCAACATTGACATCCTTCAAAGATTTTAAAACAAAGTGTTGCGAACCATCGTTGATGCACCACTCCACATCCCCAATAGGATCATTCTACACGACGTCAAGCTGGAATCCATCAAGAAAGTCATCTACCAGTTCATTGTTCATTAAAGTGAAGGAGTGTCAGTCCACCCCAATGCAACGTGTTGGCCATCCGTCTAAATGTAGCCGGTGACAACGAAGTGAGTAGACTTGGACGCCTGCTGCCTGTCGATTTTAAGTTGTTGAGTTATTGAGATTTATTGGTTTTTTTATTACAAGCACTCGTATAGATGCGTCTAATTTTATTACCAATTTTAGGCACTATGGATATTAGGAGTTAAAATGAGTCTTTTTCGCTTAGGAAATAGGTTAAACACTGTATTTGAGGTCCCTAAGAACCATAATATAAAAATCGAAAAGTTTTGAGATGCGCCCTTTTGGCTTGGGACGGCAGTATAGGACCCAGATAAGTTTTAGCTTCTAAGGAAATAAAAACACCAATAAGTAATCTCATTGTCAAAAAGACACTAAATTTAAATTTAGCTAATTTTTTTAAAGGAGATCACTCACTGGATGGATTACCTACTGTAACATGTTTGTCTAACATATGTTAAATCAAACGCTTATTGCCTTCCGGCAGAAGGTAGAATCCATTAAAGATTATAAAAAATAAATCATCATCATCATCAACCCGTACTCGTCCACTGCTGGACATAGGTCTCCCTCAGCTCTTTCCATCTTTCTCTGTTTTGTTCGGCTTTCATCCAGTTGCCGACAATACGCTTCAGATCGTCAGCCCACCAACCAGATGGACTGACGATCTGAAAAAATAAATATTAAGCAATAAATCGAATGTAAATTACTGTCATTATAAAATTGAAAAAGAAAGTATAAAACATTTTATAAATTTTGTAATGTAACTTTTGCAAGAGACACTAATTAGTTACATCTCTCGGATAATATTGCCCAAAGGCTAAAAGCTAAAATCAATCGTGAAAGAAATAAAAGAAACCGACATCACCTGAATTCTCATTAACAGTTAATAGCCGAATAATTTCCCGTGTTCGAGGGACATAAAAAACCCACGGAAACGTAATAATCAAGAACAGTAGTGAATTAAAATAACGAGTTCAGAAAGCCTAATAGAAACATCGGAGTCGGCAATAATCCCGTTCTATCTAAAAAGGGACTGATAACAGAAAGAACAAATTGAGACTGTATCCTGAAAACGTGGCACCATAAAATAATGTCTGGGACAGTTATTATGGTAGTGGCTCAGGTTCTTACGCCAATTGCTAAAACCGTTTTGCCGGCTCATTTCCACTTTACTCTTCGGTTCGTGTATTTATTGAACTATTCTTTATTTTCAAACTAGATCGGAACAAATAAGAGACTTTGCTGAATAAAATAGATAGTATAGGAGCAAAGGGGGGTTTCGTGGCCGATTCAGGTGTATGAGATTTGACTACTGATTTTTATGTACTTTGTATTTCTATGTAGGTACCCACTGAATCCGAATCTCCAATATGATAATAATTGTAATAATTTAATTGTTTAAATGCTTCTAACTAAAAAAAAAATAAAAATATAAGTACCCTGTTTCAAATAATGCTTTATTTCTTAAGAAAAACAAATCAAAAAGACTATATTGTCAATATATTTTATAGGCGATATATTTTAAAGAAAATTTGACCCCCCCTCCCGGAAACTCCGAAACCAAGAACTTCTTCAAAATTTAAAAAAACACGGCAATTTATATTGTGAGAGGGACGAATTTTCATACAAAATTCATGCCCTCAAATGTACCCCCTACTGCCCGGCATCAACCCCCATTTTCTTTTTATATTAAGTGTGGTTAAGTGGCAAATCAATTGAACGGTAATTTTTTTCTCTACACGATACTCTGATTTTTTTAATTTACGTAATAAGTTTGAAGATAATTTTAGACTTAACAAAAGGCTATAATCTTAGCTTTAAAATGAGGTACATTAAATTTTTACGTTGAGCAAAAGCAAAATTATAAGCAAAAATCTCTTAGTCCTGTCGCCAGGGGGGGTACAACGGCCTCCTTAATTCAGATGGACTTACCTAAGTTTTTTTTATGTTGTTTGACCCGTAGACACGAATTTTTTGGGTAACAGTCGATCCGGATGTCGATAAAATTGTTATAAACAAAGAATTTGAGGAATCATATAACAGCGATTTTTTGCAAAACAAAACCTATTTTTGTATTTTTTGGGTCATTCTAAGCAAAAAATGTTTTTACAAGTTTTTTCGTAGGATGCATAGTTTTCGACATAAACGCGGTTGAATTTTCAAAAAATCGAAAAATTGCAATTTTTGTACCCGAATATAGTGGAGTCACTGAAGGTGGATATGAGCTATTACCTCCGATTTCGTTGAACCTCCATTGATTTGCATGAAAATTGGTGAGTGGTTAGAGGATTTCTCAAGGAACAAAGGTGACATGGTGCCAACTTGCGCTTTTACCCTGGGGGTGGATGCCACCCCTTCTCGGGGGTGAATTTTTTATTAAAAATAACCTCATAATTCGATAGAGGGACAAACTGCAAGCAAAATTTTGTTATATAAAGTTATTAAAATAAATCAAAACTTTTTAAGTTATTAAAGATCAAAGATTTTAATTTTTCTTGAGAAAAATGCATGTTTTTAACCAATTTTTCATCAATAACTCAAAACGTGTAAGTTTTTACAAAAAAAGTTATTGTTATTAAAATTGAAGCTAATAAAAAATGAATTAAACCCCTTACTACAAAAACCTTTTAATGTTAAGTTAAAGTGATTTATAGGTAATTGAATGTATATTTTTTTCGGCGAGTAAAAAACTCTATGTTGATAGCGTCAAAATTTATGCTCCAAAATTTTTCAAAATATATCTTTTAAAAATTTTTCATCAAAAAACGGTTTGAAAGTTAATTCTAAGTGCTATTTAAGCACGTTGAACCCAATCTCTTAAACCCCTTACTTTTTTTAAAATAATAGGTTAAATGACCCCGGTTGCATGGTTCCCACAGCCCACAGCAAAATTTAAGATTTAAACGTTTCTATCTCGGTTATTTTTTACCCTACAGAAATAGTAAAACAGGTAAAATATTTGGCACAGAAAAAAATAAAATTTTGTTGTATATAATTTTTTACGTATATTGAGTATTTTGGAGTTATTATCAAAAGAATATGAGAATTACAACAATTTTAAAAATAATGATTTTTTTTAAATATATCTTTTTTTCACAGATATGCATTCTCAACCGGTCAAAATTATCGAAAATATTACTTATGCTAATATAAAGAAGTTCTTGTAAGGATTGCTATAAATTTTAATTTTTGTGGAAATAGCCTATGTTTTATTTTTCACTTTTTCCTAAAAAATTCGAAACGGTTCTTTTATTTTCATTACAACTTGCTTAATTTTGACGCTGTTACCTTGTTGTAAAGCTCATTTGATAGGTATTTCGAAGTACTTTGGCAAATGTTTAGCAGGAATATTTTATACATTGCATCGTTTTCCCGTTATTTAAGCTTGAATACTTAGATTTGAGTACACGTCGAAAAAAATACACATTCAATTGCCAATAACACACTTTGAACTAACATTAGTTTAGTTCTTTATATAAGCAGTGTATTCAATTTTTTATTATCTTCAATTTCAATAATAATAACTTTTTTGTAATAGCTTATAGTTTTTGATTTATACGTGAGAAACCGATATAAAACATGCATTTTTTTACGAAAAAATAAAATTTTTGGTCTTTAATAACTCAAAAAGTGTTGATTTATTTTAATAACTTTATATAAAAATTTTTGCTTATAATTTGTCCCTTTATTGACTCAGGGTATTATTTTTAATAAAATAATTTTCCCCGAGAGGTGAAAACCTTCAGTGACTGCACTAATAACTTTTGATTGAAAAATAAGATAGCAATTCTGCTTACCGCATTTGAAAGTTCAAGTAAAATTCTATCCGTTTTGTTTACTTTCATTGCTAAAAATAAATTTTTTTATTGTTAAACAAATCTATAGACACATAGTGATTTAATGATGTTTTCAATGCATTTCTCGTTTAAAATCGAACGAGCAGGCGCGCATACAGACAATTTCTACGAAGATTACCTACATAAAAACGCATGCATTGGGCACGGGAAACACTGTATGTTTATGGGTTAGTTTAACAAATAGAAACTTAATTTTTAGCAATGTAAATAATCAAAACCTATATAATTTGACTTGAGCTTTCAAGTGCAGTAAGCAGAATTGCTATTTTATTTTTTAATCAAAAGTTGTTCGGGTTAAAAACTTGCACTTTTTAGATTTTTTGAAAGTTCAACCGCGCTTATCTCAAAAATTATGCATCCTACGAAAAAACTTGTAAGATCATTTTTTACTGAGAATCACAAAAAATACAAAAAATGTTTTGTTTTTCGAAAAATCGCTGTTATGTAATTCCTCAAGTTCTTTGTTTATAACAATCTTATCGACATCCGGATCAACTGTTACCTAAAATATTCGTATTCTACGGGTCAAAATACATAAATAAAACTTGAGTAAGTTCATCTGAATTAATCGTTGCCCCTTGTTAGCCGTTGTAACCCCTCTGGCGACAGGACTATCTGATCTAGTTGATAATTTGTTATTTTTTAATAATAATTTGGAATATCTAGGATTTTATGTACCGATGTTCATTTTTCAAAGTTTGTTTGATTGTTTTTTTTTTTTTATAAATGAGTCATTATTTGAAAAAGGGTATATATTTACAAGTTTATTAGTTACAATCATTTAAACAATTAAATTATTAATAATAAATTCCTGCCCAAACATTTGGATTATCACTTTGATTATTCGGATGCAGTGAGCCAAAAAACATAAAAATCAGTGCTAAAATCTCATGGGCCTCAATCGGCCAACCCCCTTTGCCCCCAGACTAAAGATAGAATGCTGTAAGGATCATAAACTTTTAGATATAACGGCCATTTGATAAAAATTCGTGGTAGGGTTAGATAAATCCCGGAAACTGTGGACCGCTACATACACAAGCTGGACGAAGTACATTTATTTTTCAGAAGTTACATAAACGAAGTCTGACAGGAATAAATGATAGATCGTTCGTTTTTTGTTTTTAAAGTATAAATTTAAATTAGATTACAAGTTTTTAAGTCACTTTTCAAGTTCCAAGATTAGGAAGTAAAAAAACCTTCATACACAGAATGTTACAAATGGCGAGTTACACAGGGTGAGTAATGTGGAAGGAAATAAAATGTGTTAAAGCTGAACTGTTTGTTTGTTTTTCGTTTCTCATCAATAATTATTATAATACTCTATATGCATAACTTCTTATCGCAATCTACACATAGCCAGGAAAATTATATAAATCATTTTATAAAGGGAATTTTTAATTATAACTTTAGTTATAATTGAAGAGTACCACAGGGGAAAAACAAGAATTGTCACATTTTATACATTTGAAATAAACACCAATAAAGGTTTAATTCTTAAGATATCTAAAACTACTTAGGAGATTCTTAGCAGAATTCTAGGAATTATTAGTCTATAATCTTAATATAATATTAATCTATATTAACTTATCAATTTAATAATTCACCAAAAAACTGCTAACATTCCTTATTTTTGTCCAGTGGCGTGCAGACAATCCTGGTCCTTCGCCTAGATACAAATTCTTTCTGGTTACTGTTCTGGTTCTCAACCGATAATAGTCTAATAGTCTAGTCTAATAGTCTAATAGTCTAGTCTAATCTAATAGTCTATCTAATAGATAATAGTCTAATAGTCTAGTCGATAGTACTCAGTTTTTGCTACCACATGGCGAGAAGAGTCGAAATTCATGAAAAAGTGACAATCCTTGTTTTTCCCCTGTACTCTTCAATTTGACATTTTCTTATAGAAGGTATCACGTCTTCTTCTTCTTGTAGTTATTTCTACTATCGGAGGTTGGCTATCATCACAGCTATCCGTACCTTATTGGCAGCAGCAAGTATCACGTGGATAAAACCAAATCAGTTCAGTTTCAGTTCAAACAACTAAATCTTGTCCATCCAGAAACGAGCGGTATGAATGGCCGTGTCAGTTTTGTGTAGGAGATCGGGTTCAGTGCAAGGTTTCTCCAACAATAGAGAACAACTACTAGTAAGGACAGTTGAGTCCCCGAGTCTTTACCCGACGGTCATCATTTAAAGCATACGAAATAAGTCAGAAATTTACCAAACGCAACAGTAATTGACAGAAAGTGGGTATTATTACGATCACGGGTTATTATAAAATTTGACGTTATCAAATAAATAGAATGTCAAATTTAAGTTTTGCTTTAAAATTTTGGGTGCATAATTACAGCTACATTTGAAGTAGCTTAATAAAGTATTTTATTATCATTGATTCATAAATAAATAAACAATTTATAAAAAAATTTGATAACATATTTTTTGTTTTTGTTATTTTATTCACTTTGGCGGAACATTAAACACAAGCATTCCTTAACTGTGTCAACAATGAAGTTATTTGTACGTTGTCAAAATATATCGAAAAATAACATAAAGTTATCAAAAAATTTCTAACTCCAATATAAAATTAGTTGTGAAAACAACTGTTGGTATACTATAAAAACTTCAGAATGCAAAAACTCGACAAAATAACAGCAAAAAATTCAACAAACTGACAGCCACAAAAGTAAACAAACCAAAACGTCAGAAATTGTAATTAAAATATGTGAAAACATCCCCAATCGCCTTTCTTTTTACCAATCTCTTTTCGATGCACTGAGTCTAAATCGTTCATAAAATTAACATGTGTTTTTACTTAATAACAGGCGGCAGCTGGTTTGTCATTAGTTTCATGCGTGGAAGAGAATGATGCTAGATAAAAAGTATGTGTTTTATCTCGCCAGGTATTAATAGGTTTGTTCCAACTCGATACAAAACCGTTCTTGAATCGTTACGCGCATGCGCAATAACGGATAATTATGTGCAGTAACACATTTTTCGTTACTGCGCAGTTCACTAACCGTTCAACAACGGTCTTCTATCGAGTTGGAACAAAACTAATGACGCACGGGTAAAGACTCGCGGACTCAACTGTAGATGTGTTATACTGCAACAAATTCACACGGGGTATCTGACTCCGCAAGCAAGAGTTCCCATTTAGTCATGTTGGTTTTATACTTGGATACTCTGACCTACAGGCGAATACATGATAAGAAAGATAGCTAGCAGATGAAAGTACCTCTTGAGAATTCCTAATGTGAGAAACAGCTTCCTTTCCATTTAGCAAGACGAATTCTGTATTATGTATATTACAGAGTACCTTGCTTGAGTCTTCTTACTGTAGGCTGGTAATCGTAGCATAGAAGTCGTTATCATTTAATATTTCACATTAGTGGATTTGGATGTATCTGTACTAAATATGGTAACACTCGAAAAAACAGAAAACTTTATTACGGAATAATTGATTTATCATTGCATGAGAGGTTTAAAATTTGTTATATTTATTGAGTTAGATCATAATCAGGGCTGCTTTATCCATTAGGCAGTATAGGCAGTTGCTTAGGGCGGCAAATTGTGAAAGGGCGGCAAAAATACTGCACAAAAAAATATTTTTGTATATAAAAATTAAAATCTAGTAACAAGTATATATGTTCATTTATCAGTGAAATAAAAGTGGGCAGAGTTTGTAAATAGAATAAAACAAATGGCATTCATAGCAAAAATAAAACAAACAGCATTCTGTTCTCTTAACACTATTCATTCAAAAAGGACGGAAGTCATAAATTTAGTGGTTATAAGGCCGCCGCCGGCAGATTATTGCATATTTTGCAGAAACTAAAGATTTGACTTGTCTACAGTAGGACATCGAGTTAGAGTCGGGATTTTCAAACTGTATTAAGGCGGGTTGACATTACTAGTGAATAACGAACGTGGTTGACGCTTACGTATTTTGCCCGTGCTATTGTTAGATATTTATTATCTATTTTCAAACTTGAGCAGTACATTTTTATTTGTGCATTGCATAAATTTATTAATTAATAAACAGTCTAATTTTTTTAAACAATTTTTAAAAAATATTTTTTTCTCAAAAATCCATTTTTTAATCATACTATTATTATTAATAGAAAAAGTTAAGGTATAATTTAATAAATAAATTATGTTTAATAAGAAATTATTTAATAATAATAATTTATCTATTAAAATATACTACTTTAACTTTTTCTGTGATCATTATTGATATAATTAAAAAAAATTTTTGGAAAAAAAATATTTTTTCAAGGAATATTTAAACAAATTAGACCCTTTATTAATTAATACATTTATAATAAAATTGCATATTTGCAATGTATGTAGAAATTACATAAAAATTTAAACAAGATTACATACAAATTAAATAATTGTTAATAATTAAAAAAACGGACGTGAACTCTAGACAGGAAACGGGTAGGTTTTCTTCCTATATGTCTACAATAACTAAAAAAGTAGTCAGCTACTTGAATATTTCAGTTATTATGAGAATGGTGTCACAGTGTGAAGCAGGTTCAGTGAAATAACAGTTAAAAAATAACGGCTACTGCTATCGCAACACATCCCTATCTTATAAATTATAAGATGTAATTTATAAGTGTAAATTATTCATAATAATAATTTTTCATTATAAGTAGTATGTAAAACATTCTGTGTTCACTGGTATTTAAAAAGTTAATTCATACTGTGTTTTTTGTTCTATTAAACAATATTTTAGCTATTGAAAAATTCATAAAATTTTACACAAGAAACCTTATATAAAGATTATTCTAAAATTAAAACTACAACTTTTATAACGCTCCAGTCGCCCCTCTCACAAACATTGGCGCACTAATATTACAACGCTTCTGCGAAGCACGCGGTTAAATTAATTTACCATAATTTTTTAACTAATTGATCAATCTAAATTTTGCAAATTGGAAATGAAAGAAAAATATTAAGGCTATCTTACAGTTATAATAAAAAGACAAAAAAATATGGGCATATGTACGGTGTGAGTGGAAAGTGAGACTCTCAAATTTACACAACTTAGCTTACAAACATCTTATTAAACTACGCTTTATTAAAAAAACCCAAAAATTTAATTCAAATTATATTATGTCTCAAAAAATGTAAGTATTGAAAACTTCGTAGTTTTACAGAATTACTACCACTTTAAGAGGATATTACTCAAGCTTAAACTTTATTATTACAATTTTAAAACTCTTTTTTTTAATCTTAAGATTTAGTCGCTAAAGTGAACCAAATTATTTTACTCAAAGAATGAAATAAACAACTTCTTTTTGAGAAAATTAGGATAGATGAAAAAATGTTATACAAAAAACGAAAAATATCAGTTAAATGAATGTTTGTACAAAGTCATCAAACCAACTTTTTTCAGTACAACATAGCAAAAATGTATTTAATAACAGGCTTAAAAAATATTAAATGTTAAAAAAATGTCATAAAGTATGTCTGGGTAACTTGGAATGTCGTGAAAACTTTTTTTATTATTAACTTTACGAAAAAAAAGCTATTCTTTATTAGATGCTCCGCATCGTATAGAATTTAAGATGCAAGCATCAGATATCACATTTTATTAATTTGATACCTTTATATTTCACAAGTATCTTTATATTTCACAATATCGAAAATTGTTATTAAAAAGTTATTTGGAATTAAAAACAAAGAACTTGAGGATTTACATAAATATAACAGCGATTCTTAGCAAAACAAACCTTTTTTATGTTTTGTTGGGTCATTCTAAGCAAAAAATGTTGTTACAAGTTTTTTCGTAGGATGAGTTTTCGAGATAAACGCGGTTGAACTTTCAAAATATGGAAAAATTGCAATTTTTGAACCCAAATAACTTTTGATTAAAAAATAAAATAGCAATTCTGCTTGCCGTATTTGAAATATCATGTCAAATTATACCGGTTTTGATTATTGGCATTGCTAAAAATTAATTTTTTTTTATTGTTAAACAAAGCTATAAACACATAGTGCTTGAGTAATGTTTTCAATGCATCTCTAATTTAAAATCGAACGAGTAGGCGCGCCTACAAACAGGCAATTTCTACATATCATTCGATAAAACGAATGCATTGGGCACAGGTCAAAACGCTCAAACATACTTATAATAGTAATATGTAACATTACGCCTGATGTAAAATAAAGAATATTTTTAACACATTTCCAAACATTATTTAAAGAACTTAACATTCTTATTTAAATAAAAAATTCTGCTTGCATTTTTTTTGCAAAAATGGTACATGTTTGAAGGGCGGCTATTAGAGAATTGCCTAGGGCGTCATTTGACCTAAACGCGGCCCTGATCATAATATTGTGTATAGGGTATAAGATATAGTCTAAGTTGGGGGTAGAGCATTAATGATGCATCGACGAATTTTTAAAATTGAATACTACGAGCAAGCTTCTTTGGAACGCACCCCATTGGTAAGGTAAAGGATGGATGCGACTTAACCGCTTGGATGATTACAGCGTAAGCTAAATAAAGATACAAAATCCACAAGGAAAATGATTTCTGTAGCTGGCTGTATACCATTTATTATCACAAAACGTTTTTCTTTTAGCAAAATCTTCTTCTTCTTGACTGGCCTTACAACTCGGGGTGAGTCTTCGCCGCATCCACTATGGCCCTCCATCGTCTGCGATCTTGCGCTTCGATTTGCCATTGTTGTACCCCAATCCTAGATAGATCGGTTTCAACATCATCCTTCCATCTTTTTCTGGGACGGCCCACTGATCTTCTACCGTCTGGTCTCTCGAAGAACACTGTCTTTAGCACTCTGTCTTTCTCTGATCTTACTACATGACCTGCCCATCTTATCCGATTAGCTTTTATATGTCTTACGATGTTTTCAGTACCATATAGAGTCACCAATTCAGCATTGCGGCGCCTTCTCCACTCTCCTGTCAATTCATCTCTTTGAGGACCAAATATCATTCTGAGGACTTTCCTTTCAAATATCAGCAATTTATTTATTTCTCGCCTATGTAGAGTCCATGTTTCACTCCCATATGTAACAACTGGGCGAATAATTGACATGTAAAGTCTTAATTTAGATTTTCTTTCCAGCAGCTTAGATCTTAATAATGATGATAGGGAGTATAATGCTCTATTTCCCGCAGCTATTCTTGCTGAGACCTCTTTTTCTATGTGATTGTCCTCTGTGATTACTGCTCCCAGATATTTAAACTCTTTTACTACTTCAAAGTTGTGGTCATTAATAGTTACGTTCTGCCAAACTCTTGGTCTTGGATTTTTGGTCACCAGCATATATTTCGTCTTCTCTTCATTTATTCGAAGGCCCAGGTTACCTGTTTCCTCCTCGAGCTGTGAAAACACCTCTCTTACGTCTCTTGTAGAATGAGCGACTGCATCTAGATCATCGGCAAAGGCCAACTATAGTTTTGATCCTCGATTTGCGAATCCCCCTGTTAGTTCAGACGATATTTTACTTATTGCGTATTCTAAAGCCAAATTGAATAGCAATGGTGATAAAGGGTCTTCTTGTCTAAGCCCTGATGTTATACTAAATGGCATAGATGTTCTGTTTCCTATCTTTACCTGTGCATATGAGTCTGCCACGCACATTTGAGTGAGCTGCACCAATTTTCTTGGTATTCCCATTTCTAGCATTGCTAGCCATAGTCTGCTTCTTTTTATCGAGTCATATGCTTGCTGGAAATCTACGAAGATTTGGTGTACATCTCGGTTGAATTCCCAGTTTTTTTCTAATATTTGTCGGATGGTAAATATTTGATCTATTGTTGACCTTCCACTTCGAAAGCCGCATTGGTAGTCGCCTAGAATATCTTCCGAATACGGAGTGAGTCTCTTTAGTAAGATAATTGATAGAATCTTATATGCTCTACTAATAAGCGATATGCCTCTGTAGTTTCGGAATTGCTCTTTATTTCCCTTCTTATGTATGGGTATTATAATATAACGCTTCCATTCCATTCTCTAGGTATTTTCTGCTGTTGCCATACTCTGAGAATAATGTCATACAATTTTTGACGTTTCCTCCTTTTTTTTTATCAATTCTCCATTTATACCATCATTTCCTGGTGCTTTGTGATCTTTAAGAGATGCTATTGCATTCTTTACTTCTTGGAGTGTTGGTGGTGGTATTTCCACATCTGCAGAATGAAATGTAGTATCTGATTCCTCCATCTCACTTTCAATATTTAGTAAATTCCGAAAGTATTCCTTCCATCGCTCTACGATTTCTGTTTCCATTCATTATCAGTTCACCTGCTTCATTTCTCATAGCTTGTGTTACCCCAGCATTTCCACCTTGGCTGACTGTCTTCACTTCCCTAAAGAATTTTCTTGTTTGATTCCTCTCGCCATTTATTTCCATTACTCGTATTTGCTGTTCTATGTAGCTTCTCTTTTTAGTTCTGAGTAGTTGCCTTGTCTGTGCCCTCGTTCTGCGAAAATCTGCTTTGTTCTCATCTGTAGGGTTTTGTAGCATTTTCATTCTTTTGTGAGTTTTTGTTTCCAGCATTTCTTCGCATTGTTTGTCAAACTATTTCTGTTTTGGGCGAGTCCTCTTTTTCCCAATGGTTTCTTTCGCTGCTTGTTCTATCACTGATGCCACTCGCTGCCATGCATCTCCTAGGTCTACATTTTGGTTTTCCTCTCCCAGCAATTGAAATCTGTTGCTTATGGCTACTTGGTACTCCAGTTCTTTATTTGGTGTTTGAAGAGCTTTTATGTCCCATCTTTCTCTTTGTTCTTGTTGCTCCATCTTCTGTACTGATATTCGTGTTCTCAACTTTGATTTTACAAGAAAATGATCACTATCGCTGTCAGCTCCTCTCATTTAGCAAAATCCTTCATAAATATTATGTGTTTATTATTTAAAAGTCCCGTAAAGGGCTACATCATAGTAGTAGAACGTTCTCGATGTGAAAAGATCGTCATCGGTGGTAGGGATGGGAAAAACCTACCGGTTTAAACCTAAAACCGGTTTTTTTACTTCGCAATAACCGGTTTTACCGGTTATTTTTTTGTCGCGGTTATAACCGGTTTTTTCTTTTTAAAGAAAAAACCGGTTATTAGGTTTTTACGGTGATTAGGATTAGGTTAGGTATTATTTGGGATCCCAATCATAATAATTATTATTCTCAAGTAACTATTCCAAACAAAACCATAATTCAAATTTTATTTTATTTTATAAATACAGAAGCAAGCTGAAGTGCAATCTCACATCAGCCAGCAGAATCAGTTATTAAGTTTTATGTAATATTTCCTTGAAAAGGTATTTGTAATCATAATATTTACATAAGAAGTGTCTGTATGAATTAGACGCAAGCCAAACATCATCTATTTTTCACACTAAACTCTTAAACTCTTGACATTGAAAGTCGGTGAATGATTTTATCTGATTACCAAAAATAATGCTCTGCCTATGCATATCGTATTACTGATTACGAATACGAATCTCCAAGAATTTCCCTACGTTTTCAAAACGATACACCCATACAGGAAGTATTAAATTAGTTAAAATGTACCTATTCTAGAAATATATACAAACGTGTTAAAAGTAATACATGATACATTTTTTTGATTGTAGTAAAAATAAAAGATATATTGCATTATCCAATTTATTTTTAAGTAAAATATTTATGTTGATATTATTTTTTTTAAATCCCATTTCAAAGAGTCTGGGAAATTTTTTATAAGTTGAAATGGTTGGGGAATTTTTTGATTTTGGGAGGAGAGGAAAATTGTAATTGTAAATGTAACTTTGTAACCTATTGGATTAAAAAAACCGAAAACCGGTTTTTCCAAAAACCGGTTTTTTTTGGCCGGTTATAACCGCCAGGTTAAACCGTAAGCAAAAAAAAACGGTATAACCGAAAACCGGTTTTTTGTTAAAAACCGCCATCCCTAATCGGTGGTGAACATGATGAGAGCATATTGAGCCACCAAAATAAAAAATATTTTGGTAAAAACCCCTTAAAAGTATTACAATTATAACAAATATACACTGTTCGGTTTAAATATCAGTGATGTTTGAAATTGCCCTATATTTAGTACTAGTCATCTTAGAACTCCCCACGTGGGTTGAAAACGAACAGTCCTGAGGTTATGTCCTCACATTACAGATGGTTGTTAACAATTCTAACAAGAGACATGATAGAGTATAATAATCTAATACTAAGCACTCTAAATACTCCATAAATATATAGGTTGTCATTAAAAATGTTCAATAAGCCTTTAAACATAGTATATTGGCATTATACTCTATCAATTAAAACAAGTAACAGCTTTTGAATATAAAATCGATATTTTTCCACAAAAACCACCCGCTTAATAGGAGAGCTTTAAGGCTATGGGTACATAATTCGCCAATATTTTACGGCTATTCCTACCTTTTCTGTCTTTCCGTGGCAAATTACGTGTAGTAAAATTCACACTGGTATGGATATGTACATATTACTAGAATGTCATTCTACTTGACAATGTCATAACTAGCTTAAAGAGATGGCTTTTGAATGTTCTTGGATAACTGTTATTTTTTGTATAATTGCAAATTATTAATTCATTTAATAAATGTGATAATTTTTTCACTAGTTAGTTATTTATGTATTCAGTGATTGTAATAATTTGTATGTACCTACAACAAAAACTAATACTCAATCGAGAAAAGAGGAAAAGTGTTAAAGTGATTTTTTAATAATATATTGTTACTATGGAACGCTTACAATTTTGAACATCTTCAAC
Organism: Diabrotica virgifera virgifera; assembly: GCF_917563875.1. Taxonomy (NCBI): domain Eukaryota; kingdom Metazoa; phylum Arthropoda; class Insecta; order Coleoptera; family Chrysomelidae; genus Diabrotica; species Diabrotica virgifera. Next base: position 200,663,640 of record NC_065449.1, on the reverse strand, counting down.
AACAAAATACTTTGATCACAGAATATATCTTGATGTATTCTCTGCTTCTATCTTCCATAAATACCTAATGCACAATAAATAACTTTTTATAAAGTTCACCTCTTAAATCAATTATTTATCAAATACACTATTAGTCCAGAAAGCCACTGCGCATCCGTTAGGAAAAATATTCTAATTCGGATCTTTTGCACAATCTTACTCAAAAAGGACTCCTTTTAACAAATTTGCATGTTGCCAGGACCAAAAGTGGGTCAAAAATTTTTTATTTTTTTGTTTTTTTCCTAAAATTATTTTTTTTGCATGGAACAAAGTTTTTTTAGGTTTTTTTGGATCATTCCAAAACAGAAAAGGTCTTTAGTAACTTTTCTCTAAAGTTGATAGTTTTTGACATATAAGCGATTAAAAATTGAAAAATTGCGAAATCGGCCATTTTTAACCCTCAAAAACTATGTGAAAAACTGAAAATTTGAATGTGGCCAAGGTAGGTAGATATTCTTTAAACATCGATTGATGAAATCCCGAAGAGGTTTGTGCAATACAATATTCAAAACTCTTTTGTTTTTTAATTGCTAATCAAGCGTGCGGGACACTATTTTCCACCGACAGTATGGTGCAAATGAAAGGAATAAATTCGTTATTTCCTAAACCGGCGACTTTAAGGAAAAATCCCGAAACAGGTCGATTTTTATTTTTAAGTTATGATATTGTGGTATATATGGTATACTAGTGACGTCATCCATCTGGACGTGATGACGTAATCGATGATTTTTTTAAATGAGAATAGGGGTCATGTGCTAGCTCATTTGAAAGGTTCTTTAATTCTCTATTCAGTAGTATATACATTTACATAATTATTTATACAGGGTGTCCAAAAAATTTTTATTAAATTAAATTATTTGACAAAAAAAGAAGTAGAAGGACACCCTGTATAAATAATTATGTAAATGTTTACATTACTGAATAGAGAATTGAAGAAACTTTCAAATGAGCTACCACACGACCCCTATTCTCATTTAAAAAAATCATCGAATACGCCATCACGCCCAGATGGATGACGTCACTAGTATACCATATATGCCACAATATCATAACTTAAAAATAAAAATCGACCTGTTTCGGGATTTTTCCTTAAAGTTGCCGGTTTACGAAATAACGAATTTATTCCTTTCATTTGCACCATACTATCGGTGGAAAATAGTGTCGCGCACGCTTGATTAGCAATTAAAAAACAAAGGAGTTTTGAATATTGTATTGCAAAAAGCTCTTCGGGGTTTCATCAACCGATGTTTAAAGAATATCTACCTACCTTGGCAACATTCAAATTTTCAGTTTTTCACATAGTTTTTGAGGGTTAAAAATGGCCGATTTCGCAATTTTTCAATTTTTAATCGCTTATATGTCAAAAACTATAATTTTTAGAGAAAAGTCACTAAAGACCTTTTCTGTTTAGAATGATCCAAAAAACTTAAAAAAAAACTTTTTTCCATGCAAAAACAATAATTTTAGGAAAAAACAAAAAAAAAACGTTTAAAAAATTTTTGACCACCTTTTGGTCCTGGCAACATGCAAATTTGTTAAAAGGAGTCCTTTTTGAGTAAGATTGTGCAAAAAATCCGAATTAGAATATTTTTCCTAGCGGATGCGCATTGGCTTTCTGGACTATATATATCAATATTTAATTCAACAACTAAAAATATTCCCGATTCATGTCAAATAATTATTTAAAATTGTCACTGATTGTCAGTGTGTGACTGACAATATTCTATTCGACTAAGTGCGTTGTATGACAAAGAGAGATATGGAAAATATTACCACGAACATTGTGTTCATTTTTTTTGAATCCTGAAAAAATCAATAAATATTTTTGAAAAATCTAAACGCAGAATGAAAGACTAAATTATTCCCGAGGGCCGAAAGTCCCTTAGAATAAATAAAATGTTTATTTTGATGAGATATTTGAAATTAAAAATAACACTAAATTTTCTCTTAGTTTTTTCACCCCTGTAACTTATTAAAGTAAAGATTATAGAAGTTCTCAGGGACTTTCGGCCCTCGGTAATAACGTAGTCTTTCATTCTGCATTTAAATTTTAAAAAAATACTTATTAGTTTTCTCAGGATTCGAAAAAATGAATCTCCATTTGAATAGCATTGCAGCCGAAAAAACGTACCGATCCTCTTAACGAGATTTCATAGATAATTGACTAAAGATAAGAAAAAATTAATAAAAATATAAATAGTATTAAATATAGTATTTAACACTATATCCTAAAGATTAATTTTGTCATATTTTCCAAAACTGTCTGATAACAATTTTTGGATTACACGTTATTAAATTTATGATAATATTCCTTTATACATCAAAATATTTAATAAAAAATTTATTGAAAATTTTTATTTCTACAAAAGTTATATAAAACTATATTTGCTATAGTTTATATTTTTTTATTACAGCTTGTCGTCAAGTGGAGTTTGGTGTGCAAGCCATATTTGGTCCTTCGGATCCCATTTTGGGTGCTCATATCCAAAGCATTTGTGAAGCTTTAGATGTGCCCCATATTGAAGCAAGAGTTGACTTCGAACCGACCTCAAAAGAATTATCGATCAACCTGCATCCTAGCCAAGAGAACATGAATAAAGCTTTTAAGGATCTTATGGCGTTTTTAAATTGGACTAAGGTTGCGATTATATACGAAGAAGATTATGGTAAGTATGTCTTATATTTCAGCTGTTGTTGAGCGTTCATCATTTTTGTTATATGCCTCCTTCTTTAAATAATAAAATGTCTAAACCTTTTTTTATATATATTTCAAAATATAATATTATATTGCCTTCTTATTAGCTTAGAAAAAACAAACTAGAGGAAATTGGTCATCATACTTTTGTACCAATACTTCTACCTTTAGTAAAGTCCACCAAAAAGTTGTTTGGTCTTGAGCCAACTCTTTTTTCAAAAATGTAGTCGAGAATTTATATGGTTCATCATGTGTTCTTTAGTTGTTTAGTTACCTTTTAGGCAAGCCGCACACCAAAGAAACATGAAACGAAAAACATGAAACATGAAACGTGAAACATGTTTCATGAAAATAAAACACTGCTAAACAAATCTCAAAATCCGCTTACCAATGAAACGAGTGTGATTCAAGCTCATGACACATTTTTTTTTTTTTTTTTCGGAGAGCTTCATAAATGGCCGGACGTATATTTGTTTAGCAGTGTTTTATTTCCATGAAACGTAATTTACGTTTCATGTTTCTTTGATGTGCCTTATGTCACTAATGTTTACTATATTCTCTTATAATAAGTGAACGGCAATCTTATATGAAAAATACTGAATTTAATAGATCTCAAATATTTAAACAGACATGAACAGAGATATCACTGGTAAGATTCAAGTATATGTAGTCCTGAATGATGGTTAAAAGAAAAAAGTCCAAGAAGCGGTTGTAATTATGTTAAATGAAACCGATTGCCTTTCAAATTCTTCGGCAGAATTAAGTAGGATCTGGTTACTCATACTAAAAGAAGAAATAAATGGAAAAAAAATTCTAAAATATACCAAAGAAAAAACTAAATATATTACCAAATTACTCACCGTATCGGGATAGTATCATGGGGTTTTTTCTAGTTTTTTCCTCATGATTTACTACCTATAGGATCACTAACAGCAGAATTTTGACAAAGACAAACCAAATGCCATAATTTTTTCTGACGGATATTTTTAAGTTAAACTTGATTTCACTTAACCGAATGAACTATCTTCACATAAAGTCTTCCCAAGAATGCAACTCATAAATATTGGTAATATCATCATTAAAGTCTTCTGCTTTAAAATGTATAGATAATATGTCTAAATTGTCAATATGAATTAGTCAGATAAAATTAAATTAGTAGAGGAATTTACTGTTTATCAAGCAACAAAAACAAAACTTGTTTAACTTATTATATTAATGCTTTGTATTTTGATAACGATTTCCGAAGTGGAATTCGAAACGTCAAATAAACTTAATTTAAAGTAAAATTGTGGGTTATTCCCAACTCCCAACAAAAATAATAAATTACTATAAATTCTTGCTTTTCATCTCTCATTATCAAAACAGCAAGTTATGTATTAGATTAAATCCGCCTGTAGCATTGTAGTTGATTTAAAGCTTGTATATTTACGTACTATCAGCGGTCACTGATAATATCTTTGTTTTTGATATATTTATCTTGAGCCCATAACATGACCTTCGTTAAATATATCATTCGGCTGTCACTGTAATCCATAATAGATTACAGCTTGTAATAAAGTGTGTTTTGGAACGTTTCTCAACTTATTTACAGAATGAACGAATATTGCATTTCGGATATGAGCCGCTAATAGTAAATAGGTAACTTTGGCGCATCTCGATGAGAAAGAAGGAAAGGCGAGCCAATAATGAATAAAATGAATCATTTAGGCATGGATCTCTCGTACAAAAAAATTCTTACCGATAATAGCTTAACGGTGTCTAGTCGGACAAACTTTGATGTACGGGAACACTGGAACAGATAAAGTTTTAATTGGGGAATAGTTTAAAAATTTGGAACGTCAGATTACTAAAACTTCCATATATTTTGTCGAACAGAACATCTAATTGATTTGTTACCCTTTCATTAAACTCTCATGCAAAAATCAGACTGCTATTACTAACCAACATGATTCCTGTCATTTGACATGCTCTTCGTGTTCCACTCATTAAATTCCCAGTTGGTGATAAACACCAGTCTGATTTTTGCATGAGAGTTTAATGAAATGGTAACAAATCAATTGGAAGTTCTGTCCGACAAAACACATGAGACGTTTTCGTAGTCTGACGTTCCAAATATTTAACCTCTTCCAAAATTAAAACTTCCCCTGTTCCAGTCTTCCCATCATACATCAATACTTTGGGCTAATTAGCAAAATACAAGGAAAAGTTATTTACCAGCAATTTTATTGCTGGAGTCGAATCTTATGATTGTATATATTAATAATATAGGTATGCAAAGTCCGCAGATAGTGTGCTACATTTTTATAAACAAGATGGCGCCCGAATATCGTGTTTTTTCAATTTTTGCTCTATAACTCCAAAGATTTTAACTTTACATCAAAAACACTCAAATAAAAATTCACCGCAATTAAATTCTGCATAGAGACGTGTTTTTCCCGATTTACTTCGACGAAAATTTTTCCCGGAAAATGCGGGTTTTTCCAACAAAATCTTTAATTTTCAACTAAAATTTTAGATAAGTAATTGTTTATCAATAATTAAATAACTTGGCAATATAAAAGCTCTTTTCGTATAGATAATAATTCTAAAAGCCCATGGAAATTAAATGAACAGTTTTGCAACAATTAAATTGTTAATTAAAAATTTACGGTCGCTATATTAACCACAATAATTATGATACATAAGGATAACTATGATTTTTGTATAAAAACAGTACCTATATAATGCACTTTACAGAATTGAAATTGGACTACTTAAGCGGCCTCGGGAATATTTTAAATTTATAAACAATTTTTTGGCTTAAAACAATTAGAATATCTCGCGAAATATTCAATTAAATTAAATTATGAAAACGGTATTGGAAAAAAACGGCAGCACGCTTCTTTTAAAAACAAAAAACTTTTAATTGTGATAAGTGGTTCCTGAGATACAACCGGTCAAAGTTGACCGGCATTTAAGGCAAAGGTATAAACAATAGGATCATAATTTTCAAACCATCACCTTTTAATTTGTGTCCTCTTTCTCACACCAATTTTCATATCTTTAAAATACGCATAACATATATTATTATAATAGAAACTATCAACATTACGAGTGAAAATTGCCAAAAATAGCAAAATTTCAATCAAAAATTAGGTTGGAGAAAATGTAATCTCAAAGTTCAAAATCGGTATACATTAAAAAAATGTATTTCTCGGCTTCCCATGGAGCAATTTTCTTCATTCTTTTTTTGTTCCCAAGTAACTCGAGTAGAGCCATTTAACTAACGTATTATTAAATGTCAAACTTGCTTTTGTTTTGTTATAATAGATGAATTTATTTATAAGAAAAGAAAACCACATATTTTTCCAGTTGTATACTTTTTTTAGGTAAACTTACTATAAGTGTACCTTATGCCGTTAAAAACACAAATATTCTCATTTTAAAGCTCTATAATTATTTAAACAATCTTTATTTATACAAATTAAAATTTTTTGTTATAATCAATAAATTAATTTATTATAACAAAACAAAAGCAAGTTTGACGTTTAAAAATGTGTTAGTTATATGGCACTAATCGAGTTACTTGGGAACAAAAAAAGAATGAAGAAAATTGCTCCATGGGAAGCCGAGAATATACGTTTTTTAACGTATACCGATTTTGAACTTTGAGATTATATTTTCTCCAACCTAATTTTTTATAGGAATTTTGCTTGTTTTGGAAATTTTCACAAGTAATATCGATAGTTTTTATTATAATAATAAATGTTATGAGTATTTTAAAGATATGAAAATTGTGACGGAGAAAGAGGACAAAATTAAAAAGGTGATGGTTCGAAAATTATTATCCTATTGTTTATATATTTGCCGTAAATGCCGGTCAACTTCTACCGGTTGTATCTCAGGAACCACTTATCACACTTAAACTAAACGTTTTTTCTTTTAAAAGAAGCGTCCTGCCGCTTTTTTTCTAATACCGTTTTCCTTATTTAATTTAATTTAATATTTCCCGAGATATTCTAATTGTTTATAATCCAAAACATTGTTTGTTATTTTAAAATATTCCTGAGGCCGCTTAGATAATTTTGTTTTAATTCCGTAAAGTAAATTCGATAGGTACAGTGTCTTTTTATACAAAAATCATAGTTATTCTTATGTATCGTAATTTTTGTGGGTATTGTAGTGACCGTAAATTTTTAATCAACAATTAAATTGTTGCTAAACTGTTGTTCCGATTTCTATCGGCTTCTGGAATTATACTCTATATGAAAAGAGCTTCTATATTGCCAAGTTATTTAATTATTAATAAACAATTATTTATCTAAAATTTTAGTTGAAAATTAAAGATTTTGTTGGAAATACCCGCAATTTCCGTGTAAAATTTTCGTCGATGTAAATCGGGAAAAACACGCCTCTATGCAGAATTTAATTACAGTGAATTTTTATTGCAGTATGTTTGGTGTAAATTTAAAATCTTTGGAGTTATAGAGCAAAAATTGAAAAAAAAAACACGTATTTCGGGCGCCATTTTGTTTATAAAAAAAGTAGCACACTATCTGCAGACTTTGCGTACCTATATTATTAATATATACAATCATGATTCGATTCCAGCAATAAAATTGGTGGTAAATATCTTTCCCAAAAATGGCCTATTCTCCGATAATCTGCCTAGACTACAAAGTTTGTCTGACTAGACACCGTTAAGCTATTAACAAATTTTCAGCTTGCTATTAATCAACTTATTTTGGCGAAATTTACCGGAATCCAGGTCTAATTATGCCACTTTCTGCATTCGATTCAGTAAAATGTTAGAAAAGTTTGTAAACAATATTCATGGTGGTAAAATGAAAATTGCATTTTGTACCTAAGGAAAATGCATTTGCAAAGTGGATAGAAAATGAAATATTTGCAACTCGGGAAATATCGACAGGAATGAGTTAATTTTTTTTTTCTGGCGGGTTTCGAGGTCGCTGAACATAAATATAATAACAGCGATGGTTCTCGAGCTACCTAGTACCTTGGGTGGACTTCGTATCCTGGATTTTATTGTTATATATAGATTCGTTATATATATAGACACAATAGATAACGAATATTCCGTTGAAGAGACTGGACCGGAAATAACAGAAAGTGGAGTAAAACACACCATTAAAGAACTGAAAACTGGGAAAGCTGTAGGACAGGACGAAATACCGACAGAAATATTGCAACTTATAGCCGACTGCAATATACATGTAATTGTCGAATTATATTTAATATCATATACAGAACAGGTATATTACCTAAAGAATGGCTTCTATCAACATTCGTGACTATACCGAAAAAGAGAAACGCCAGACAATGTTGCGAACACCGTACCATCAGTCTAATGTGCCACATACTCAAAGTATTTCTAAAGATTATTCATCGTAGAATGTACAAAAAGTTAGAACAAGACATTGGACAAACTCAGTTCGGATTTAGAAATGCTCAAGGAACCAGAGAAGCATTATATGCAGTAAATGTGCTAATACAGAGATGTTTAGATGTAAAGTAGGACATCTATTTCTGCTTCCTAGATTATAACAAGGCATTCGCATTCGATACGGTGAAATATAATCCGGTAATAAAACTACTAATAAAAAAGAACATCGACACACGGGATATAAGAATAATAAATAATCTGTATTATGAACGAGAAGCTGCCATAAGAATAAATAATTTAAACACCAATAAAATAAAAATCAAAAGAGGCGTTAGACAGGGCTGTGTCTTGTTGCCATCACTGTTTAATGCATACTTAGAAGATATATTCAAAAAAGCATTAGAAGATGAAGTAGCAGGCATAAAAATAAATGGCCTACCTATATGTGAAATTAGATACGCCGATGACACAATACTAATAGCCGAAACTATTACAGATCTTCACAGAATTTTAGATAAGGTTGTTGCAACGACTGAAGAATTTGGTCTGTCACTAAACATAAAGAAAACGAAATTCATGGTTATATCAAAAAAAAAATATTAGAAACATCAATCTACACGTAAATAATAAGACGATAGAACGAGTTTAGAATTATAACTATTTAGGGATAAACATTAGTCAAACAAACGATTATACCAAAGAAATCCGAATTAGAATAGAAAAGGCTAGAAGTGCATTCACTAATATGAAACAAATATTATGTAGTAGAGACCTCAGCCTAAATCTTAGAAAGCGAGTACTAAAATGTTATGTATTTTCTGTTCTTTTGTGTGGTGTGGAGACATGGACCCTCAATAAATAATGCCTCAATAGATTGGAAGCATTTAAGATGTGGACGTATCGAAGAGTGCTGAGAATCTCCTGGACAGACAGAATAACCAATGAGGAAGTACTAAGGTGAATACAGAACAGCAGGGAGATACTGGATTCCATCAAAATAAGAAAACTTCAATACTTGGGTCATATAACACGTGGTGACAGATATGAACTCCTAAAATTAATTATGAAGGGAAAGATTCAAGGAAGGCGCAGCATAGGTAGGAGAAAAATGTCCTGGCTGAGAAATCTCAGGGAATGGTTTGGATGCAGCTCAACTGAATTCTTTCGGGCTATAGTGTCAAAAGTGAGAATAGCAATGATGATTGCCAACCTTCGTCGCGGAGATGTCACGTAAAGAAGAAGATATAGATTCGTGTTAGAACGTCCTGCGACGTTGTCCGGAGCCCAATTACCACCGCGTCCTATCATTACAATCTTCTTCTCTCAATCCTCGTGTTCGCTCATTGACCTTCCAACTCCTTTCATCCACGATTTCTTTGGCCTTCCTCGTTTCCTGTGTTCCGGTGGTAACCATTTAATTGTTAATTTCATTATAAATGAGTCCACAGTCATTTCTCGGGGATTTTCAAAATCGCTGAATACGAATATGATAAGGACGGTGGTCGCCGTGCTACCTGGTGCCCAGAATGGACCTCGTCTCCTAGAGTTTTATGTTATTTTTATTCTAGTTTAGAGGACAGTCATCATTTGGAGAATTTTGAGTAAACACGAACATATTAACGAAGATGGTCTTCGAACTACGTGGCGCCCAGTGTGAGCATCGTATTCTAGAGTTATTTTCATAACTCTGTTATTTTCATAACATAGAGTTATAGTCTAGGCGCCAAATAGAGGTCACCGTGTCCTTTTCAATTCTGATGGACAAACTCAACGATTTTTTATGGATTTTTGGCTGCTGATTACGAATTTCGAGGGTGGATTTCGATCTGAGTGGTCAAAAAATTGTTGTAAACAATTTAATTGTTTATAAGGCTCTGGCTCATAAACTAAAAGAGATAAAAAATTTTTTTAAATGAGACATGTTCCGTAATTAAAAATGAAGAAAAAAACGTTTACTGAACTTAAATCCAACAATGAGAACTCAAGATATTGTAAAATGAGTGCACAATGCAAATTTCAAATTGCATAATTAAGGTACTAGTACATTTTAGAAGACCAAAAATAATCATTTTTTTTCAAGAATTTTTTTTTCATAACCTTTATTAAAAATGAACATAAAACTTTTTACTTATTAATATTTAACTCTTAGAGAGTACAAAAAATATATCTTTTTTCATTTATGCACGTGCACGAATAAATGATGGCGAACCGTTAATCTCAGGATTGGGATCTCTGAAACAAAAAAATCGTACGGCATTTGAATAAGGAAGGTCTCTGACGTGACAATTTACCACCGATAGTAAAAAATTCCCCAAAAAAAGGATTTTAGGGAAATTTGAAAAAATTTTGTGAAAAAATCGCCCGTTTTTCTTCAGTTTTTCATGGTTAAAAAATATTTATTTTTTATTTTTTGGTAAAATTTTGGTAAATTGTCACGTTAGAAACCTTTCTTTTTCAAATGCAGTGCGATTTTTTTTCAGATATCCCAACCTCGAGATTAACTGTCGACTTTTGCGCCCTCTACAATATTAGTGCACGTGCCTAAATGAAAAAAGATATATTTTGTACTCTCTAAGTTTTAAATTGAGATATTGAAAAGTTTATTTGGATGCGTAGAAACCGAGTTACAATCGATAAAGCGTCGAAAAATACTTGACTGTGAGCCGAACTTGCGCCTCATAGCGCGCCATTCAAATATCGATATCTTGGCCAAAAATAAACTTACGAACATTTTCGAAGCCTAAAATGTTCTTTTTAAGTTCTTCTATCATTATTGTTAATTAAAGTATAAATTGTTGTGGTTCAAATTTGATTGAAACCCTTATAAACAAATTAATTCTATTTTTTTAAGAAAATTGTAACTGCAAACAGGTATAACTTTAAAAGAAATGATGATAAAGTAACTTAACAAAGTTTGTTTGGGAGCCTTTTAATTAAGCTTTCAAATAATATATTCTCGGGCCCATTTGCATGCGTAGAAGCCGAGTTGCTATCGATAAAGCTTCGAAAAATACTTACTTTGCAATTTGCAATTTGCATTGTGCACTAATTTTACAATATCTTAAGTTCTGATTTGTTGGATTTAGGTTTAGTGAACGTTTTTTTCTTAGTTTTTTATTACGAAACAAATTTTGTTTGAAACATTTTATTTTATCTCTCTTAGCTTATGAGCCAGAGCTTATAAACAATTAGATTGTTTATAACAATTTTTTGACCACTCGGATCGAAATCCACCCTCGAAATTCTTAATCAGAAGCTAGAAATCCATAAGAAACCGTTAACTTTGTCCATCAGAATTGAAAAGGACACGGTGACCTCTCTGGCGCCTAGACTATTATTTTCATAACATATTCATTATAGATCAGACGACAGTCATTACTCGGAGGATTTTGAGTTCGCTGAACAAGAATATGATAATGACTATGGTTTTCGTGCTACCTGGTGCACATAATACTTGTTGATTAGGCGCGTTATTCTTACTAAAGGCATCATTGAAGAGATGTCCTTAGTAAGAACCAACCCAAACACATATAGAGAGTTCACAAAGTGTTCATTTGACAGAAATTATCACCATAACGATTTTTCTAACAGTAGAATTAAATTAGGTATGGGAGCTCAAAGATAATTTCTCTCATTAAGAATCATATACCTATCAGAAGATGACAAAAATCCTGGTCCCCAAGTGTTATTAGAATTTTTTTTTTGTGGTTGCAAAAAAGACTGCAGCACCTCATGTGGATGTAGAATGAATGGCGTTGTTTGTAATTTAGCATGTAAAAATTGTATTGTGTCCAATTGCATGAATATGGGAATTATCAAGAAACAAATTATCGATACCGGTACAGAAGATAAGGCAGAAATAAATTTGAATGATACGATTATTTTTGAAGTTATGCTTCTTTAGACACAAGGGTGAATTTTTACATTCCCTGGCGCATGTGCACACCGACAGTATAGTATTAGTCGCTACATTTTTATGTAGCGCAAATAAGGTGTGCGTAAAAGAATATATTATTAGTGTTTTTAGTAAATATATTTATTATAATTTTTGTGTCTTTGGATTTGTCTTCCTCGGGAATAAGATATTTTATAATAATAGTACGTTTATTTTAAACTATTTTTGTATACTTCACTTGGTCTATTAAATTTGTCAGTATGTATGAGAAATCTTGTAACCTCTCAAAGCGAAGGGAATATAGCTCAGTGGTAGAGGGTGTGACCGAAGATCTAGAGGTCCCCGGTTCAAATCCGTGTGTTTTCTATTTTTTTTTTATTTTTGGTACTGTTTTACTAAAAATTATTTGAAAGTAGTAAGTAAAAATTAGTTTAATCTTTAAATAAAATACAAATAACCTGTTGAAAGTATATTTATTTCGTTGAAATCATATAGTAGAAGTATAACTTCTTACGTGCGTACAAAGTACACACACATACTTTTTTTATTATTTTTTTTAATTCGTATTTATATTTAGACAAGGCGAAAACGGCGGGTTCGTTCGAAAAAATATTCCCATGAGATTTTTTTGCATAATCACATTTGTAATACACCCCAGAATAAGGTTCAAGAAGTCGCCCACGAGAAAAGTGGTCCAAATTTTTTTTTTAATCAAATTGCTAAAATTATTCTTTTTGGTCTGGACAATTTGTTTTTAGGTTTTTAAGACCATTCTGGACAAAAAAGGTCTCTTGTAATTTTTCTCTAGAGTTGATGGTTTTCGAGTTATAAGCAATTTAAAATTTGAAAAACGCAAAAATGCCCATTTTTAAGACTTAATAACTCGGTTAAAATTATTATTATCAAAGTCAGAAAGTGACTAAATCAAAGTTTAAAGCCCCCCTACATGATCCTGAAGAAATTTGTGTCATTTATTTATTACTAAGCTGTTATTTTTAATTATTAACGATAAGCCGTAAGAGCGTATTGACGCGGCTTTAAATGTGAGTGCGAGTAAGATGCCCCATTGGACTGCCAGAATGGCGTCTCTCTCACACTCATCATATACGGCCGCCTAATACGGGCTGGCGCTCATTATTATTACTTAAAAATAACAGCTGAGTAATACAATCATGACAAAAATTCCTTCAGGATCTTGTAGGGGGGGCTTTAAACTTTGATTTAGTCAGTTTCTGACTTTTATAATAATAACTTTTTAACCAATTTATTAAGCTTTGAAAATCGCCATTTTTCGTTTTTTTCTTCAATTTTAAATTGTTTATAACTCGAAAACGATCAACTTTAGAGAAAAATTACAAGAGACCTTTTTTATCCAGAATGGTCCAAAAAACCTAACAAATATTTGTACGGGCCAAAAATACTGATTTTTTCAATTTGATTAAAAAAAATTGTTAAAAAAAATTGGACCACTTTTCACGTGGGCGACTTCTTGAACCTAAATCTGGGATGTTTCACGAATGTGATTATGCAAAAAAATCTCATGGAAATATTTTTTCTAACGAACCCGCCGTTTTTGTCTTGTCTAATTTAAGAAATCATAATATTGTAAATCTTATTTGATACCACACATTCACAAAAATATTAAATAAAAAATTAACATAAAACTTCAAGAGACGAGGTGCACCTTGGGAACTAGATGCCTTTGAAGCTCGATTGAAGCTCGATAAACATTGTCATTATCAAATAAAAATGTATACCATTTTTATTCAGTTGCAATGCGAAGGCAAAACAATCTTACTTTTCAATTAGAATACGGAGTACAGTCCAGTTCCTTGAATCGCGATTTTCGGCTCTTATTGGAGCCTTCATCGGAAGGAACGTAGGCACTGTTCTCCATATTTTAACTGATTCGTATCGAGAGGTTTTCCCACCCACTGCAACTGAAGTGATGATAGTAGGTGGCTAGCGCCATCTGGCATTGAAAGACGAAGTAGTTTTCAATCCTAATAGTAAATTATTAATATTGAAAATATTAAAAATATTAATAAAAGATTTTTAAATTGAAAACTTATTGGTACACTTTCCTGGTGACACCTCCAAGACTTCTACAATTTGCAAGTCAAATGGATGCTGCAGTGAAGACGAGAGGGAAGGAATTCTACACTATGCAATTCACATCCCCCGTCTGCAGCTGGTAAAGTTCCAACGCAAACGGTTTCCGTTGGAACTTTACCAGCTGCAGACGGGGGATGTGAATTGCATAGTGTAGAATTCCTTCCCTCTCGTCTTCACTGCAGCATCCATTTGACTTGCAAATTGTAGAAGTCTTGGAGGTGTCACCAGGAAAGTGTACCAATAAGTTTTCAATTTAAAAATCTTTTAGTAATATTTTTAATATTTTCAATATTAATAATTTACTATTAGGATTGAAAACTACTTCGTCATTGTCATTATCATTTATTATTTAATTGTTACAATACGTTACATAGATAATAATGCACGTCTATTATTCGGTATTTCAGAATTTCCAAGTCATAAACATTTTAATCTGTTATTCTGTTATTTATTTTCTTACAATAAAGTAATATCACCCGGATTCTTACCAATTGTATCTAATGTATTGTCTGGTTGTGACGATTTATCAGCTTTTGGCATTAGATACTAAACTATTAAAATTGATTTACTACTCTGAATAATTTCCTTTTGGAAATCAGATTTTGTAGAAAATTCCACACCTGTAATTTTGAACCAATCAAAATACGTTATTTTGACAGATCACCATGGCAACGGAGGTATTTTATCGGAATTTTTTTGCTCGTGGGGTACCCAACAGCGAATTATAGTGGAAATTTTTTGACGTTTACAATAACAGAACATTTTTGACAGACTGGTTTTTATTTGTTTACATAATTTAGTTTTGATTCATTTTCTATCACTTGTAGTTACTCAAAACTTATGTAAAATTTAAGAATATACTATTTTCTATCTTGAAATGGTATTCCCATGCAACTACAATGAGTAGAAATTACGAATTTGAAAGACTAAATAATTGCTGACAAAGCTATGGCGCGCTATTAATCTGTTCATGCAGCTTTGGATTTTCAAATGCAAATTTGGTGTGGAATTTTCTTACCGAATACCACGCGAAGTCAAATTAATATCCGGAAATTTTTTTTTGATCATGAATATTTTTAGAAAATTTCCCTCGTCTGCGACTCGGGAAATTTTCAAAATATTCATGATCTCAAAAAAATTTCCGGAAATAATTTGACCTCTAGTGGTATTACTAGTGAAAATATGTTGCAATAAGTCAATGTCAAATATTGCAAAATATGCAGAAAAGCAATTACATGTATGCAAAATATACAACACATGCAATTGTCATAAAATCTGGTTTCTAATAATAACCTAATAAATTCTTATCTTAATATACATATTATTATTATACCAACAAATTATGTATTATTATAAAAATCATTACAAAACATTTTTGTTAAACACATCCAGTTTTATGAAATTACATCATCGTTTTACACTTTAATTTAATGTAGATGACCTTTCCCCGAAGCATAAAAAAACTTTTCTCATAAAATTTTATAAGTATCCTGGACACAAAGTAAATAAGAATTCTCGTTTTCTTCTTTCTTATTTTTCGTTACAAAAAACATGTTTTTCATGACCCTATCCATAATGGCGGCCAAATAAAAGAGAGAGGTGTTAATGAAAGATCAAATAAAACAAGGCAATCTGACTCAATGAACACTGTTTTTTTATACGTCACAAATGAAACAGGGGAAGTAATGAACTTTGGGATGTGTGATTTATCGTTCACAGATCGATAGGTACAGCTTGTAGAGCACACGAGCGGAACATAATATCAGGATATTTTTATAAGGAGGTAATAACCGATAAATGAAGCTATTTTCGAAACGTGTAACGTAACATGCTGTTCTTGATAAACTCATGAAAAAGTACGCTATAATCATTTTAGATTCTTATTAATCTACTATATTAAATTTATAGAGTGTGGCAATGTTAAATGGAATTAATTCGTTATTTATTGAATTTTTTTGTAAGCATTTACTAACTATCAAAATTACATATTCTATGAGTTAATTTGATAACAAGTATAATAACTTATATCAACTATAGTATTGTACACTAAAATGGAGTTATGAGGTACATCACCCAGCGGTTTCACCTCAGTTTCAGCGAAGATCTATGGGCCACAATCTTCGCAATCTTTTGTTGTTTAGTGGCTGCAGTAGTGGTAATATTAATTGGTTGGGGTGGCCTTCCAATTTCTCGTGGTGTCTGTTGGCTCTTTCTTGAATTACTGTGCTGACTGACTAACGGGATGTTTAGGTCTCTATGAAGGGTTTGGTTGGAAATGTACCACGGGGCATTTGTGATGGTGCCTAGAATTTTTGATTGAGTTCTTTGGATAATTTCTGTATTTGATTTGCTGCCACAACTCCATAGTTCTATACCGTACGTCCATATAGGTTTGATGACTGTTTTATAAATCAGCAGTTTGTTCTCAATTGAGTGTCGAGATTTTCAAACTATAAGCCAATTAATTTCTTTCACTCTCAACTCAATTTGTTTCTTCTTCTTTAAAATGTGTTGTTTCCAGTTTAATTTAGAAACAAGATGAAGCCCCAGGTATTTGACGGTATTCTGTTGTGGTATGTTGACTTGATTAAGGTTAATATTTGGGAATTGGTCTTTTCTTAGTGTGAAAGTTATATGTGTTGACTTAGTTTCATTAACTTTCATCTTCCATTTTTTTAACCACTGTCCAATTTGGTCTAGGTGTTTTTGAAGTTTTAATATTGCAGCTGTTGGATCCTCTTCAGTTGCAAATATTACTGTGTCATCAGCGAAAGTTCCAATGGTGGTTTTTGGAGAGGCTAGTAAATCGGATGTGTACAGTACATAAAGAAGTGGACCCAATATACTACCTTGTGGGACTTCTGATTGAATTTTGTTACGGTTTGATAGTTCATCCTCCACTTTGGTTTCAAATTCTCTGTGATTTAGATATGATTTTAACCCGCGAGTAGTCGCGCGGTGAGATAGAATCTCAATTTTTATCCTTTTTCGCGATAACTTGATGAAAAATTTTGCAATTTTGAAAAAATTTCGTAAGTGCCTCGAGGAAGGATGTAGTAATGCGTAGGAATTTTTTTTTCTTCTTCTTCTTTTTGTGGAATTTATGGCTTTGGGGAGAGCCAATTAGCTTTAACCCGCGATAGTCGCGCCGTTAGATAGAATCTCACATTTCATCCTTTTTCGTAATACAGTAAAACCTGTCAGTAACGGCCACTAAAAATTAAAGAACTATTGGCCGATATAGAAAGGTGGCCGCTATTGCCAGTTTTTGTAGTCTACATATAATTGGTTTGGGAAATTTTTAAACTGGCCATTAGGACAGGTGGTCGATGTTGGCAGGTGGCCGTTAACACAGGTTTTACTGTACAGTAAAATTTGTCAGTAACGGCCACTAAAAATGAAAGAAGGAAATTTTTAAACTGGCCGTTAGGACAAGTGGCCGATGTTGGCAGGTGGCCGTTAACACAGGTTTTTTTAATAAAATTGTTAGAAATATATATTTTCAATATAAAAAGTAGATAAAAATAGTACAAAATAAAACTTTGTTTTAAATTCGTATTTTGAGATAGAATCTCACACGCGACTATCGACGTTACAGAAGTGAGCGCGACTACTCCCGGGTTAATAAGTCAAAGTGTTTGTTGGGTAGAAATTTTTTGATTTTATAAAGTAATCCTGGGTGCCATATCTCATCAAATGCTTGGCTGATGTCCAGAAAGGCTGCTGTGCAATACTGTTTATTGTCCAAAGCTCTATTAATTACATTTGATATGCGATGGCACAGTTGTACTGTAGAATGAGCTTGTCGGAATCCAAATTGGTGTTCTGGGATCCAGTTTCGGAATTCTAGGTCGCTCATAATTCTTTTAAGTAACAGCTTTTCAGGAAGTTTTGACATTGTTGGCAGTAGACTTATTGGGCGGTATGATGAAACATCCGTTAAAGCTTTACCAGGTTTCGGTATCATAATTATTTGGCCAATTATTTTAGTGATTTAGGCCAAAAATTAAGTCTTAAGATTGCACATAATATGTACAATAACTTCATTATACCTTTTTTAGGAAGTTGTTTTAGCATTTATGCTGTTATGAGATCAGTGCCTGGTACCTTCTTTTCATTCAAATGGTTAATTTGATCTTTGATCTCCTTTGGTGTAATTAAAGGTAGTCGCTCTCCTTGACTAATTGGTAAGGCTAGTTCCTGCTCTACTTCTTGTACTTGGTCATTGTCGTGTGGCTTGAAGACTTCAGTTAGATTTTCAGCAAATAAATCAGCTTTTTCTTTGTTGCTTTTTGTCCATGGTTTTGGCGGTATTGAGTTTTACCGAATTGGAGGTGAAGTATTATTTGGTTTATTTTTGTTTTTGATTGGTTTCCAGATAGAGTTATCTTGACGCGAAAGGTTTGATACATAGTTTTCAAATGAGTTGTTTCTCATCTGTTCTAGAGCTGTTTTAAAGTTTCTTGTTTCGTTATTATAAATTGTCCTGTCTGTGGTCTGTGAGTTCTTTGCCAAATTGATCTGGCGTTTTGTTTTTCTGCTACTAGTCTTTTTATTTTAAGAGGAATGTTGGTTGAAATTTTTTTGTCCAGGTAGTTTGCAATCTCACTAGTAGATTTACTTCCTTTTCTATGATTAGCCGGTATGTGTCCCAGTTTGTTTTGAAGCTATCCAGTCGAGGTGTTGGTTTTTTTATTATCACCGTTGTGCTAATTGTGGCAATTATGGGACTATGATCTGATGATAAATCAAAACTTGGTACTACATCTGTATATGATTGAGACATTCCGTTTGTAATAAAGAAATCCAATAGGTCTGGAGTTTTATTTGGATCGGTTGGCCAATATGTCGGTATGAGCTATTTTGGAAAAAAATCCCGAAACAGGTCGATTTTTAAATTATGATTTTTTGGCATGTATTTCTTGATGATTGTATGTCAACTATCTCAAATTCTTAATTGTATGTCAAAAAATGCACAACAACTACTTCTTAAGACCCGCCAAATTTTATTACAATGTTGCCAGTAGTTTCGGCAAAATCGTAAAAAATGTTTAAAATTTTGTTTTTTCAACGCCCTGTATCTTGAAAATGGATGGCGTTAAAAAAATTTTTATTAAGCAAACCCCAATTAATTTTTAGTTGTTTACCTATTCTAGTGACGGTGTTACCTTTTTTGAAAAAATGTATAAAATTGTATCAAAAAACGAAAAAAAAAAACCCAAAAAAATGCAGTTTTTTATTTTTAAAGGTGCGTTTTACCAATTTTAAAAATTTTAAAAAATTCAGGGTGAAACATTATCCAAAAATACACGTTGTATATTTTTTTCGTGAAATCGAATGTCTTAGTTATTTTTTTATACTCATTTAAAATTGTAAAATCGTTCTAAAATTTAAATTTCCCGCCAAAAATTAAAAAAAAAAATTTTCGGACAGAACTTTTTAAAGCTTACAACTTTTTATTTAAAGTTTTTCGTTAGTTCTCGATGCGGCTGAGATAAAAAATAAAAACGTAGAAACCCTAATTAGGCTCTAGGTGGGTCACATGACCACCTAGGGAGCTAAAAATTTCAGAAAGTTAGTCTCACTATATATGCTAAACGGTGACCTATATGGAATTCGAATCGAGTTGGGGGCACTTTTCATCATCTTACCCGGCTAGGCCCTTTAAACGATATTTAAAGTTTTATTTGTTTTTTCAGTCTCCCCAACCCTTTGAAATGTCCCGCTTCGTGAGTCCGTGCGTGAAATTTTCACTTATGTTTGGTGCGATGCCTTACTTTGTTATTATTGTTGTTTGCAAATTAAAGATTTTTAAAACAGATAAACCAGGACCATGGGGGAAAAAATCAAGATGTGCTGTGGACCGCCCCATTTTTGGGAAACCACCAAATATACCTGAAAATGTTTTACCGAAATACAAACCAGCGATGAAATTTTGTGGTTGCAAAAGGATAAAAACTCGGCAAGAAAGAGCCAGAATTTTCTGGTATTGCCGAACAGGTTGCAATTAAATTGTAGGAAATATGGAAAAAGGCTTTAATTAAAATAATTTAACATACAAGAATTATTCAGCTTTTAAAAGCCTATCATGACAAATATATGAAACTTATGGAACCATTTAAGAACAGGCAAAACAGTGAATTTTACAAAAATAAAATTCAATGCTTTAAGAACAAAAGTAAAACTACAGGTTTTGATCTTGCAGCATGCAAATGTGACACTCTGATTAATTGTCTTTGTAGCAAATCTCAAAAAGTGCCTCTGGATAAGCGCGAATTTCTATTAAATCAAAGAGGTCCCAGAAAAATGGTGATGAGCTGTATTATTAGGGAAAATAAAAACAAATATAATCAGAGAGAACAACGGTAAAAGAAGAAAGTTACCGACGCAAAGACAAAACTTCAGCTCAAGTAAAAAACAGTACTAAGTTTTATGGTCAATCGATCGTGAAAGAACACATAACACTTGTGCATGAGCCAGGGTGCAAATATTTCGGGTATGGGTATCCGCTGTCAGGTATACCAGAAAGTATCAAATCCAGCTATTGCATGTGACGAAACAGTCGTAAATACTGGCGTTAAGGGTGATATAATACGGCTGTTAGAATAACATCTTAAAAAACCGCTTCAGTGATTTGTATGTCTGCGACATTCAAATGATCTACCCCTTGGACATCAAAGAAGTTTGCCAGTGACCAAATCAAAAAACGTGAGTGTCTTCAAACTTTCTCCTATAAAAATTTTGATTAAAACTACTACTTTGAGTTAGTTAACTAACGAGAATATCACCTTACAGAACCACCTACATTCTCTACATTTTTGAGTGACAATCTGCGAGAGAATATTAACTTAGACCCTTTTAACATTGAGATTGAGAAATATCACTGCCACAAACAATGTGTAGAACGATGCGATGGGTCAGGCTTCTGACATAAGCTTCTCTAGCAGTTTGTGGAGCGTATTCGAGGATATATTTATAAAACTCGAATTGATTCCAGAAAAGCTATGCCTCACTTTAATGCTAAATCGGAAGACATCTTTGAATAGAATGCTTTTACCATATTTTTTTGTAATATTTATATACCTAATTTTTTACTTTGCTTTATATTTATTTTAGTATTAAAAAACTTGGTTTACGTTAGGGAGACGGATAAGTTAGGCTACTTTGTTATAAAAAGAATGTTTTAGTATAATTTTCTTAAGTAAAATTTTTAATTGCCTTGTGAAACCAGAAAATATTTTCCAATTTAAACCGAATTTATTTATTCAAGTTCTATAAGGTATTAAATTTCCCTTACAAGAGAATTAATATTATTTATTAAATATACGAAAGTCATTGGCTGAATAAATTGAGTGTTATTGATTAATGTACCCTAGTTATTTTCACAATTATTATTCAATCATTGTGACAATATCCAAATACATTCGTCAATGTCTAAAAGTTCGTTGAAACAAAAAATTAAATTGTTACAACGAACTACTATTCAATAATCACTGTTAATCAATATTACGAACTAAATTTTTTTGAGTGCCTATCTACCCAGGAAACCCTCATAATTCATCTGTAGGTCTACATTTCAAAGACATTAAGTCGTCTCATTATCTCTACATTTAACGTCCATGATTCCACTCCATCGTATAGTACACTGTGTACGTAACATTTTGTTAGGCGTACTTTAAGAGCTAATGTTAAATCTTTGCTACATCTTTTACAAATTACAAAGAGAAAATTCAAACATCAAAGTAGGGCAAACAAATAATAATTTTAGGTAGGTACACCACAATACGAATTTTCCTAAGTTTTGCAGTGTAACTATATAAATTAATTAGTTTCACTAAAATCTTTGTTGCAACTTAATGATGTAATATAATCCCGAAAAAAGTAGTAAAAACAACAAAAACCAATTAGGAAAAACCCACGTAAAATATGTTTAGTCTACGCCACTAAGAGGAGCGGAAAACTTGAGGAACTTGAGAAAACAAAGGAAAAGCTATTAACCTGCCAACAGGTGATAATTAATTGTTTTTACCTCATACTGTGTTATAATTATTGACTAACGAAGATATACGAACTATTACTGAATACCTACAGTTAAAGATAAAAGGTAGAATTAAACTTGCTTAATTAATGAAAATTTCATCTTTTGATAGGGTTTGTTTTTGTATAAATGAGCTCCTCAGGAGACGGTTTATAAAGCTTTGTCGAAAATTTAATTAAGTCGACTTCATTATGTCAATAAAAAAAGTTAGTTTTTTTTATAACACGGTGTACAATGAGGATGGTGCACCGTGTACCTATTACTCGTATTAGCCCAGTAAATGAACGGGAAATACGGCGATACCGTGTAATTTTCAGGGGCAACTCAGAATTGCACAAAAATTTGGATTTAGGTTCTACTTACCCTCCACTTCAAAGTTGAAGTTGTGACGTTGGTTGCATTTACTTTGAGGGTGACAGTCACCTTCTCACGGGGATGAAAAAACATACGTTCAAGATAAGACAGGAAATGGATAAATTGACTGATTTTAAGCAACTTTTGTTCTATAGAGTTTTTTATGTAAGTCAATACTTTTCGAGTTATTTGCGATTTACAATGTTTGTTTTTCGACAAAAAAACTACGTTTTCAGACGGTCTTTCGCAAATAACTCAAAAATTAAATATTTGATCGAAAAAAATATTCTTAGCAGAAGTGTAGCTTATAAAAACCCCAAAAAAAATGGTGCATCCGTAATATCTATTAATCGAGTAAAAACAAAGTTGTAGCGCATGAAAAATACTTTCTTATTCGTTTAATTCCAAATCGAATATTTCAATCACCGAAAAATTAAGCATTTTTCGGGAAAAACCCATTCAAACTTTTTCAAAGTGTTTCGAAAAAGCTTTATTTTAATTGTTTATAAAAGATTCTAGCATTAAAAATAAGCGAGTTGTAAAGTTGGCTCTCTTTTTTTTAGTAAAAAATCATGAAAATCTCCCCGTGTTTAGCTCATCAAATGAAACTAATCGCTACCCTTTTACAAACACTTTACTTACTTATCTATTTTTTATATGATCTGTCAGTCACACCGGCTTTAAATGATTATTTTTGAAAGTGTAACAGTTGAAAAAGCTTTAACGGGTCACTAAATCATGAGTGTATGCAAAATTTGAACAGCCATATCTTAACCAATTTTTGTCTTACGGAAAAACAAAATAAAACTAGCATATTTATAATAGCAAAACCTACACTTTCTTACTCTGTAAGATTTTTCTTATCACTAACACTTTTAAGTTATTTTGAAAATAAGAAATTTTTCAAAAATTTTTTTAGAAATTTTTTTTTACTATAAAACCAAATTTTTTCAAATTAAAGCACTTCAAACCAATCAAAACTTACAGATCATATAAACAATACACATTACACATACAGTTAAAATTAAATAGTAAAGCGGAAACGATTAATTTTATTTAGGGTGCTAAATAGAGGGAGATTTTCACGATTTTTTTACCAAAAAAAAGGAGCCAACTTTTTTTTTCAGTCTAGTAACTCGTTTATTTTTGATGCTAGAAACTTTTGTAAAAACCAAATATAATTTTTTTAGATACTTTAAAAATGTTACTAAGCTTTTGCCGAAAAGTGTTTAATTTTTCTGTGATTTCGCAGTGAATTATTCAATTTGGAATTAGACGACTAAGACCGTATTTTCATGAGCTACAACTTTGCTTTTACTCAATTTATAGACTTTATTGATACACCGTTTTTTTTTTCGTTTTTTTTATAAGCTACGGCTACAGTTTTGCTAAGAATATTTTTTTCGATAAAATATTTACCTTTTGAGTTATTTGCGAAAAACGGTCTCTGAAAACATAGTTTTTTTGGCGAAAAATCAACATTTTTAATCGCGAATAACTCGAAAAGTATTGACTTACTTAAAAAACTTTATAAAACGAAAGTTGCTAATAATCTGCGAATTTATCCATTTCCGGGATTATTTTAAACACACGTTTTTCACCCCCGAGAAGGGTTGACTGTCACCCCCCAAGTAAAAGCAACAAACGGCACACATTCAACTTTGAAGTGGGGGGTAAGTAGAACCTAAGTCCAAATTTTCATGCAATTCTGAGTTGCCCCTGAAAATTACCCTCCAAACGGTCATTTATTTGGCTATATATGAAATTATTAATTTTAGAGCTGTGTAGACTGTATGTTTTTGGGTTGCTCGTTTAAAGTAGTAGTCCAGAGAAATAAGATTTTTCTGGTGACACATCCCCCTCCAGGCGAAACCAAATTTTTTGGGTAGTATGGACATCTATTTATATTAATAACCTATATGTTTCCTGCAGCCGATTTTGCTCATATACATAGTTATAAGCAAATGAAGATCAAAAACCATAAATTTTCGTATTTTTCGTGTATAACCAAAAAGTTAAGCATTTTAAATAAATTTGAGGGTAAGAACCTCATAATTCGTCTAAAAAATTTCAATATGTTCGCTGAATATGTCTATCCTTATTGGTTGCTTAGAAAGTTGCAAAATAAATCATAAATTTTGAGTTTATATAAATATTCATGTTATGTAAAAAATTAACTTAAAACCTTCTTATTACACGAATTGCTGAGACTTCTGATGCTTAAATTATATATTAAATTTCAAAGCAATTGGTCAAATAGTTTAAAAGTTATATAATTTGTTTATCCCAAATTCATTTTTTTTGCAACAGTAAAAGTCAGAAAATTATGAGGTTACAGTAAGACTTCTGAGAGTTTATGGAAGAAGAGCACTTATACTATTGACTTAATTAAAAAAAAATTACAAAAAGTAATTTTAAACAGTGTAAAATTATTTTGCAAAAACACGTCGATTCTTTGGTTACTTATAAACAATTAGAATAACTTTTTAACCGTTACCCGTAGAAATTTTTTTTTTATATTTGGAAAGACTGAATTTTTATACACATTTAGAAAGAAAAACAATTTTCTTAGAACACTTAGGGACGAAGTTAGCCCCCCCTTTTTTTAATTCACATGTTTTTGCAAAATAATTTTGCAGTATTTAGAATTATTTTTTGTCATTTTTTTATTTAAATTAATAGTATACATCTTCTTCTTTCATAAACTATCCAAAGTATTACTGTAACTTCATCATTTTCTGACTTATAGCGTTGCAAACAAAATTAATTTGGGATAAACAAATTAAATACCTTCTAAACTATTTGACCAACTGCTTTGAAATTTAGGGTATGATTTAAGCACCAGAAGTCTCAGCATTCCGTGTAATAAGAACGTTCTAAGTTATTTTTACATAAGTTATGAATATTTGTAAAAACTCAAAATTTTTGAAAAAAGACTAAATTTTCACTCTAATGGCATATAAAAGAACATAATGCTATTCTACAACACACCAGAATGAAAACAATGGGAACCATCTCTGGTTACACCTCCGAGGCTTCTACAATTTGCAAGCCATACGGATGCTGAGACTAAGGAAGATGAGGGAATTCTACAATTTACAATTCACGTCCCATCTGCTCAGCGCGGTAAAGTTCCAACGAGAATGGTTCCCTTCATACTCCACACAGAGTAAATGTAAATCAAAAATGAATAACCATTTTCAATTTCGTTGCAAAACGAAAACACAGCCGAACAATATTCTAGTCCAATCAGAGAGTGCTGCAAGCACCCCTACCAGTTTCGAAACTTATTAGTCTCTCATCAGGAGGCACATATGCTGCTCTCCCTGATCCAACCAAAACAAACCCCAGCGTGCAGTCCCGGATTGCAACGAACGAAATGGCATAGATGCCCTAGCGGCAACTGCTAGCAAAAAGACTAAGTTTTCACTCTAATGGCATATAAAACAACATAATGCTATTCTACAACCCACCAGAATGAAAACAATGGGAACCATCTCTGGTTACACCTCCGAGGCTTCTACAGTTTGCAAGCCATACGGATGCTGAGACTAAGGAAGATGAGGGAATTCTACAATTTACAATTCACGTCCCATCTGCTCAGCGCGGTAAAGTTCCAACGAGAATGGTTCCCTTCATACTCCACACAGAGTAAATGTAAATCAAAAATGAATAACCATTTTCAATTTCGTTGCAAAACGAAAACACAGCCGAACCATATTCTAGTCCAATCAGAGAGTGCTGCAAGCACCCCTACCGGTTTCGAAACTTATTAGTCTCTCATTAGGAGGCACATATGCTGCTCTCCCTGATCCAACCAAAACCAACCCCAGCGTGCAGTCCCGGATTTCAACCAACGAAATGGCATAGATGACCTAGCCTAAAGTAAACCATAATTAAACTCTTTCTGATGTAATTTCTTGTTTTTACTTACAAATCAATAATAATAATAAGCACTTTTTAATAATTTAAGAGCTGCAGCTATATTTTAATTACTGTTTTACCTCAATCAATGAATAATTAGTGTTTTACATGTATTTTTGATGTCTCGATTTGATTCCCATCAAGAAAATTGATTACAATAAACTGATTGATTATAATCAACTTCTTGATTAGCGTTCGAACAACCGGCCCTCAGACTTGTTTAATTAATGAAAATTTCATCTTTTAATACGGTTTGTTTTTGTATAAATTAATGAGCTCCTCAGGAGACGGTTATTAAAGTATTGTCGAAAATTTAATTAAGTCGACTTCATTATGTCTATAAAACAAAGTTACTGTTTTTTTTTTATAATACGGTGTACAATTTCATGGCATCTTCTGAGGTAAAATGTGCCGGAAGCAAAATGAGCCTCCGTTCGGATTTCCGGATGAGGACTATCTCAGGGGGAACACATTTGCAGGTTAGAAAAATCAGGATAGTGTCGTGAAATCTTGGTAGTCTTACAGGTAAAAGTCTGGAGTTAGTGGATGCGCACAAACGAAGGAGAGTTCAAATTGCTTGCATTCAAGAAACTAGGTGGAAAGGACAAAGGGCAAAAGAACTACGTGAAGGATACAAATTGTGGTATGCAGGGAGTAGTAACACTAGAAATGGTGTTGGTATAATTGCTGATAGTGAAATGAAAGATAACGTAGTGGAAATTGTAAAAAGGAGTGATAGAATGATGTCAGTGAAATTTGTAATTGATAAAGAGGTATTGAATGTTGTGTGTGTATACTCCTCAAACAGGTCTGGGTGAGAATGAAAGAAGAGCTTTCTATGACCAATTAGAAGACGTTCTGAGTGATATTCCGTCAGAGGAGAAAGTTATAATAGGAGGTGATTTCAATGCACATGTAGGCCAAGACCAGGCAGGATACGAAGCAATACATGGGGGATTAGGCTTTGGAACTACAAATGAAGCTGGAGATGATATGCTTCTAATAGCAACAGCACTAGTATTGGCAATTGTTAACATATTCTTTAAAAAGAGAGAAACTCAACTTATTACGTACAAAAGTGGACAACATCAATCCCAAATAGACTATTTCATGATAAGGAAAGATGACATACGTGAATACAAGGACTGCAAGGTAATAGTTAGTGAGACAGTAAGCCAGAAACATAAACTGCTTGTTCTGGACATCGAAGTAAAAAGTGATACTAAACCAAAATATCGGAGAGGACCACAAAAAATCAAGTGGTGGATGCTAAAAGATGAGAAAGAAGGTCTATTCAGGAAAAGAATAGTAGAGAAAATATGTTGTAACATGAAAGGAAGCCCTACTACAATTTGGAGAAGACTGGCCAGTAGTATCAGAGAAATTGCTATTGAAATACTGGGGAAAACGTCAGGAAAAAAGTTTGAGGATAAAGATATTTGGTGGTGGTCAAGCGAAGTTCAAGGAAAAATAAAATAGAAGGGAACATTATATAAAAAGTGGCAAGAAACCAGACCCAACACAGATTTTCAAAACTATATGGTCCCGAAAAAGAAGCGAAAGTAGCAGTAGCAAAAGCTAAAGAGAAGCGTATTCAAACCTATACGATCAACTTGATACCAGGGAAGGCGAAACGAAGATATATAAAATAGCCAAACAGAGAGCAAAGAAAGCAAAAAATTTTAATCAGATTCGATGTATCCGAGATAAAAATAATAAAATACTAGTTCACGGAAAGGATATTAAAAAGAGATAGCACTTTGAGAGCTTATTAAATGAAGAATTTGACAGACAGCCTGTGGAGTCAACGGAGACAGTAGCAGCAATGGTCACCAACATAACAACCGAGGAAGTGGCTCAAGCGCTTCAAAAAATAAAGAAAGGAAAAGTGGTAGGACCAGATGATATTCCTGGGGAAGTATGGAAAGCATTGAGGGAGACAGGAACAAGGTGGCTAGCAGGTTTATTTAATAGAATTATGGAAGTTGGACAAATGCCAGACGAATGGAGAAGCAGTATATTAGTACCTGTCTACAAAAACAAGGGAGATATACAGCAGTGTACAAACTGCAGGGCTATAAAACTGCTTAGCAACACCATGAAAATATGGGAGAGAGTAATTGATAGACGGATACGTAAAAAGACCGACATATCCGCGAATCAATTTGGTTTATGCAGGGCAGATCAACAACAGACGCAATTTTCATTTTAAGGCAGTTGATGGAAATACAGGAAAAACACAAGAGTAAAGAATCAAACTCTCATATGGTATTCATTGATCTTGAGAAAGCATATGATAGAGTTCCTCGAGAGACTGTGTGGTGGGCACTCAATAAGAAAGAAGTCCCTGGTGTATATGTAAAATTGTAAGGGATACGTATGAGGGAGTAACGACTAGTGTTAGGACAGGTGTGGGAGAGACTGATAAATTTCATATGAAAGTAGGATTGCACCAAGGCTCGGTGCTTAGTCCGTATTTATTCTCATTAGTTTTGGACCAGATAACAGCGAAACTACAGGGTAATATTCCATGGTGCTTAATGTATGCTGATGATGTATTGTTAGTAGGAAATAGTGAAAGAGACTTAGAACAAAAACTGGAACAGTGGACACGAGCTCTGGAGGAAAAAGGTTTAAAACTTAGTAGGACAAAGACAGAGTATTTGGAATGTTCATTTCAAGATGGAGTTATTACAAATAAAATGGTATCTTTGGATGGTGAACTGATTGTAAAAAGCAATAGTTTTAAGTAACTGGGATCGGTATTACAGAGTAATGGAGAAATAGATGGAGATGCATGCAGTAGAATTAGGGCTGGATGGATGAAGTGAAAGCAAGCGAGTGGTATGTTGTGTGACACAAAAGTTCCAATGAAGCTGAAAGAAAAATTCTATAAAACAGCCATAAGACCGGCTATGATGTACGAAACTGAATGTTGGACAGTGAAAAAGAAAGAGGAACAACGAATGCATGTGGTGGAGATGAGAATGCTTAGATGGATGAGTGGAGTGGCAAGAAAGGATAAAATTAAAAATGAGTATATTAGGGAAAGTCTACATGTGGTACCAATTGATGCCAAAATGAGAGAGCATAGGTTAAGATGGTTTGGTCATGTTCAACGTCGAGACGTTAATCATCAAATACGAAGAGTAGCTGAAGTGCAGATTCCTGGAAGGAGTAGGAGAGGAAGACCAAAGAAGACGTGAGGGAGACGATTAGGCAGGACATGTTGGTAAAGGGGATTAATATTGATATGACCCAGGATAGAATTGTGTGGAGAAATGCAATTAGGGAAGCCGACCCCGCATAGAGATAAGATAAAGAGAATGATGATGATGGTGTACAATTTCAGTTAAAACCCGAATTTACTAGCAAAATCTGGTTTTAACTAAATGGGTTTAAGACAATTCTAGTTGTAACAAGTGAAAACTAGACCTATAAAATATTTTTAGTTAATTCGAGCTGAGACTAAACATATTTCAGTCAAAACTAGTTTTTACTAAACTTTTCAGTAATTTCCAGATTCAACTAAAACTCGGTAAATAATTTGATACGCCGGTTGATTGCAAATAATTTCTCTAAAACGTAAAATACTGGACAAAATCGTAAACGTAAAAAACGCAAGTTCTTTTAACTAGTTTGTTGTGTTATTGTCTTGCATCCAGGCTGCTAACATTTTCTTGATGTCTTGGTCAGTTCGCTCGACTGAACCTTGACTGTGGCTATGCCTTGGTTTTCCATGAACTTATATTGTCTCAGGCCAATATGACATCACCTCATTTATAACAAATTTTGTTAAATGGTCTTCATGAACCATAATAAACTTGTAGCCGTGATCCTCTTGTGATTGCATATCGATCAAAAATCTATCTAACAGCGACTGTTCATTTCGAAATGCAATATAAGTTTTGACACAAGGCAACTATTCAAACATTGATATAAAATTATTGAACATATCAATTATTGTTATATTTGCGTATTTTCTGACGGTCTCAGTCTTCGACCTATTCCAACCTCCATAATCAATAACAACTTGGGCTGCTTCAATTATGTCAAAAATGTCTTCAGCTATTACATAATATTTGATGGGTTCAATGCTAGAAGTCAACTTTTTTATTTCGCCAACTTCAACAATTCTAAATCGTTTTAGTGTTTTCTTGCCAGACAGTTTCGCATCTTGTAATTCGGCCATTAATTTATTATACATGCTTTTGGTCACAATATTGTAGTTACTTTCTTCCTTTTCGCTCTATTTCTTTTGTAAAAAATTTTCCAAACAACGTTGCTTCCACGTGCTTATAACTCTGCTGTCAACCTGATCTTCGACGTTATCACTCATGCTGAATAATACACAGTAGTGTAATACAACCATTAAAAACGATGCCGAAAAATCAACAGCTGCAAACACTACTTTGTTACCGACCAGTAGCCTTCGTCACTAACTCTACGCCGAACAAACCAAATTATGTATGTCTCTTCTCGCAATCATCTTAATTGGTATCCGATAGTAATTCCAATAAAAACTAGTTTGAACTAGTATAAACAACTCTAAATAAAATTTGTTCGGGATTTCTAGTTTTGACTAAATTTAGCGGTCAAATGTAGTTTTGACTATAATACTATAATAGTCCGTCCTACCTTGACTTTACAGTATAGCCCTTTCAGGCCTGAACTTTTTTTGAGTGAAAACGAAGTTTCCCTTTGAATAAATACAATATACGGTATCTAAAAAAGGTGTAAAAAATGCAGAAAAAAAAATTCATAGTTTGAATCTGCCACAAATGACATGTCACGTTCGTGCGCTCCGGCTTATGTTCTATGAATGCAGGATCGTAAATGTATGAAAAAATTCACTTTTATTAAACGTAAAACACTATTAGGACCAAATAACAACTATTTTTATAATTTTTTAATATTATGCTATTAGATACTAACTAAAATAAAACAAAAAATTTTGCTGAAATGTCATGTCTTTCCATTGCCTCCTTGCTGGAGAAGAGCTCGTTGAAGGAACAGGTTCTTCATCCAATACAGGTTCTTCATCCAATACAGTTTCTTCAATATCCTTGTCATCGGTGTGATTTTTACATTATTTGAACCTTAAAAGCATCATCATTTTCGCCATCTAAATCTTTTATTTCGGACTAGTTACAATCATTTAACAACTCTACAGCCAAATCGTGTTCGAGAGGCACACCTGTAATTAGAGAAAATACTTGTATCATTTAAATAGATAAAAATTAATAAAAAGTCAAACCAATAAATATTTAGTATTTTTATTTTCCTGCTATTGAAAATTGAATATTTGACGACAACTCACTATCGTGATATTCAAATATTACGGAACAAGATCTCTGCAAACAAACCATAAATTTCTTAAATCTTGTTGATTATCTTGAAGTTGAAACTTTATCTATACCACAACCCCGTTACAATAACATAAACACCTATAAAAAACAAAATGTCTTTTACTTACCTTTACCGGTTTTATCGTCAAAATACACAGTAATCTTATAGGGTATTATATTTCAGCTACTAATTTCAGTTACTCTGATAATACATAATAGACACAACATATTGATATCATCTTTCCCAGTAAAAATGTTTATTTGGATATTGATACCCACATAAACATGAGCTCACGATCGTGTCAGCTGGTCAAGAAAAGGTTGGAACACAGGCAATGCAGTCCTTATAAGAAGAGTTTTTAGTGCGGTGATACCGATATTATCAAAAAGAATTTGTAATCGAAAATTAGAGCGATTAAATTAAAACTGTTTTAGAAAGACATTCTACAATTTTAGGATTCGTACGCGTTTAAGTTTGTTTATAGTTATTACGCATATTAATCCTAAAATTGTAGTTTGCCTTTCAAAAACACTTTTACTTTAATCTCTCTAATGTTGGATTATAAAGTATTTTTTATAAAATCGGCATCATCGCGATAAAACTCTCATAAGGACTGCATTGCCTATGTATTATACTGTAAAGTCAAGGTGGGACGGACTATGGTTAAAACTAGAATTGTCTAAAGCGTGTAGTTAAAACTAGTTTTTTATAGTAAATTCGGGTTTTAACTTAAATCGGGTTTTGAAGGTTACATATTATAATATTATACGAAATTGTTAATTTCAGAGTTGTGTATGTGTTTAGAAAGTAGATCGAACGGGAATATGATGATACAGTCAAAATTATAAGTTTTAAAAAATCTTACCCAAGTCACTGTTTGGTCACTGTTCACCCGCGTCTAGATCAAACACATAATATGCTGATTTCATACGCAGTTGCTTCCCATGGGAGGTTTAATTGTTTTTTAGTGGATTACCGATTTGTCTATATCAGACTAGCGTCTTATCTTATGCCTTTTATCTTTTCTTTAAAGGTTTTGTTCTGTTTGCTAATTTTCTTATAAAGTGCTTTTTTGTCTCGGGTCTTACTTTATTTGTATATTTCTTTTATCTTATCATCTAACCAGGCTCGTCTAATTATTGTTCTAATTTTTTTACATTAATTTCTTATTCTATTGTACCTACAGGTATACACATAACAGATAATTGATTTTACTTTTACTGTGTTATAGTTATTGACTAAAGGAGATATACTAACCATTGCTGAACACAGTTAAAGATATAAGGTGGAGTTAGACTTGTTTAATTAATGAAAATTGCATCTTTTGATAGGCTTTGTTTTTATATAAATGGGCTTCTGATGAGACAGTTTATAAAGCTTTGTCGAAAATTTAGTTAAGTCGACTTCATGGCGTAAATAAAACAAAGTTACTCCTTTTTATAATAAGCCACTTTAAAATGAAGAATCCTAAGGCTTGTATTCGAATGATACAAAATACTTTATAGTTTCTTCTCTTTGTATTTTTTCTTGACAGGTTCTACTTTCAAACAAGAAAGTTCTCACGTTGTGGTAAAGACTGTGCTGAATCAGAAAGAATCGAGTAAATCAGAGCCGGCAGTTTTTGTTGAGTACACTAATTGTGATTTTATTTCAATTTAATATAAACGTTTGTATATAAACTTCCAATTAGAGAAGGTCTAATTGAAATAGATTATAAAAAATAATTTCCGAGATTATAGCTTTAGTTATTTCTACAAACAGGTTTTGTTAAAAAAATAAATCCTTTAAAAAGGATAATTTTACCTTGAACCTTATTTACTGGCAGCTTTAAAATAAAAAATATATTTTCAAAAATGTGTTTTTGACAATAAATTAGATCAATGGAAAATTGCAATTTCTTTATTTTATTATATACACACATAGAAAAATGACATGCGTTTATGCACCACTGGTAAATACTACTAGTCCAAGTAATGAAGCTTAAAATAGGACAAAACCTCGCAATTTTTACAGAATGGATCGATTTGCTTGAAAATTTGAGAATAAGTAGTGGATAGTCCAAGCATCAAAATCTATATGATACCAAAAGGCGCTTTTACCATGGGGGTGGTTGCCACCCCATGTCGGGGGTGAAAATTTTTATTTATATTTTGACTGCAAAAGTTGGTAGAAACATTCATTCTAAGCAAAAAATGTTCTATACATTTTTTTGATAAAATTAATAGTTTTCTATTTATTCGCTATCGAAAGTGTTAGTTTTATATTAAAAAAAATTAATGTTTTTAATCAGTTTTCTGCAAATAGCTCAAAAAGTTTTTGTTTTATCAAAACAACTTTGCTTAACAAAAATGTACCTTTTGAAAAAATCAACAAAACCGCTTTTTTAAATTTTCTTTGAGACCAATAGTAATCGAGCTATACTTTATTATATGTTAGGTCTTCTTCGGCAAATGCTAAATATTGTAGTTTCAAAGTCAAAAGACGGGAAAACTATGCATTTTTCGAGGATCACTTGTTTAAACTAATTTGAAGTATTTAAAAATATATATCTTTAGAAATAAAAAAAGTGTTTAGCTCAAAAATTAGGTGGCTTATAATGAAAAGAATGTCAGACCCTATATTTTTCAGCGAAAAAGTGATCGAAAGCAAACCCCTAATCACCACCCTGATTAAAATTAGTCATTGGCCTTATTTCGTCTTCTTTACTTATGTATTATTAATAGGTTCTAGAAGTTTAACTGGTTTAGAATGATTAGTTTTTAAAAAAATGGAGTCAAAAGCAAATATCGAATTTTTGAAGTTTGGTAAAAAATTCCTTTTCTTCAGAATAGAAAGATTATCATCAGAGATACAAAAAAATATTTAAATATGAAATTGTAGCTTATTAAATTCCCAAGAACTTAGTTTACTTATCATTCTAGCGTTCAAGCAGTGAACATCTATTTCGAGTTTATTATCAGCGAGTAATTATTCTGGCGATACAAAAACCAAACTCATTAACAGTTGAAGTGTAAATATTATAATTTTAATATTTTTAAATGTGAATGTGTGTGAATTTCAAAAAATGGATGATTAAGATTACATCCAAGGAGTAGCAAAACATCTTCGCAGTATGTATAGTCATCCCAATAATATACAGGGTCATCAGAACGTACCTACATCTGGTAATGTACAATTTTATCCTAATACACAATGCAATACAAATATACAGGGTCAACCAAGCATGTTTATAACTAATACTATGCCTAATTATAATATGATACCAAACTTTAACACACATGGTCAGCAAATTTTTTATACTCCTCAAAACCAATCATTGCAACCTAACACTAACATGCCGAATCCGATAGCACCTGACGTTCCACCAGGACCTTCAGCGTCAACACAGCACATGGATGATTTGGATTGCAGTCATTACTCCAATTATTCAATGAGTAGCAGCGATGATGAAACACAAAATCCAAACCCAGAAACAGACAAACATCCCTGGCAAGATGTTATTAAACAAAAACGAAAAAGGTATAAAAAAGCTAGCACAAATACTGATAAACAAAACACACTTACTTCAAACAAATTTGATGCTTTACATAGCCTTGATGACACAAATGAGGATACAAGCAAAAGTACATCTGAAAATAATAATACAGCAATACAATCCAGACCTCCTCCTATATACATCTACGGTGTTACTGATTATGCTGCTATGTTAACCAATTTGTCAAACGTTTTAGCGGAAGAAGAATTCCACACTCGAACATTATCCGAAAACACTGTCAAAATATATCCCAAAACAGTAGATATCTACAGAAAACTAGTAAAATATTTGCGAGAAGAAGGAATAGTTCACCACACGTATCAACTAAAAGAGGAACGTGCCTACCGAGTAGTTATTAGAAGACTCCATCATTCTGTAAAAGTTAATGATATAAAACATGAGTTACAATCCAAGGGACATAAAGTTAGAAATATAGTCAACGTCACACACAGAGTAAGTAAAGCACCTCTACCCTTATTCTTTGTAGACTTGGAGCCTCAAACTAATAATAAGGAAATATTTGATATACAATATTTACACCACACAAGAATAACGGTTGAGCTTCCTAGACCTAAGAATGGAATAGTTCAATGTATGAGATGCCAGAGGTACGGACATTCAAAAACATACTGCACAAAACCATTCAACTGTGTAAGATGTGGGCGTGGACATGACTCAAAAACCTGCCAGAAGCCACGTAACACTCCCGCCACATGTGCTTTATGTAACGGAGGCCATCCAGCCAATTTTAAGGGCTGTTCTGTATACCGAGATTTAATTAACAAGAAAACCAACAATAGGGGTCCACCTCAAATCCACCAACAAAACCAAGAAACAGTACATCAAACGCCAACCATTAATACTACATTCCAAAATCATCATCCGAACATAAAGCCGACTTATTCTGCTATATTACAAAATAATCCCAACCGGCAGTCAACACACAATGGGAACGAAAATTTAACAGACGTCTTGAGCAGCTTCCTTAACCAATTCAGAGACATGTTCAACCAGCTACTTAATTAGAACAGCATGATATTAACAATGCTCACAACTGTTATTAACAAGATTGCACACTAATGGCTCATACACTTATCATAGCAGCTTGGAACTCAAACGGACTTGCAAATCACATACAGGAGATTATTGTTTTTTTGAAAATGCACAAGATTGATATACTTTTGATTTCTGAAAGTCACAGCACTGACAGAACTGTAGTCAAAATACCCAATTATGTAACATATTATGCCAATCATCCCGATGGTGGAGCTCATGTAGGATCTGCTGTAATTATTAAAAACTCTATTAAACATTATGAACTGCAGCCATATATTACAAACAAAATACAAAGTGCAAGAGTAAAGATACAAAGCACAACATGGCCTATTACCATAGCTTCAGTATACAGTCCCCCTCGACATATGATCTCAACTGAAGAATATAATGAACTTTTTGATTCTCTAGGCTCCCATTACATAATTTCTGGAGATTGGAATGCAAAACACACTACCTGGGGTTCAAGACTTATTACAACCAAAGGAAAACATCTCCTGGAAACAGTTCAACAAAAGAATCTTAACTATTTATCAACTGGCGAACCAACTTATTGGCCCACTGATAGAAATAAAATTCCAGACTTATTAGATTTTGCTATAATCAAAAGTATACCAATCGATCGATGTGATATTAAATCAAACTTTGACCTTAGCTCCGATCATAGTCCTATCATCATCAATGTGAGTAGCGAAATTCTGCAAAAAGTTTTCCCTCCTAGACTGTGTTCTAAACGAACTGACTGGCTAGAATTTCAAGAAATCGTAAACACCAACCTAAGTCTCAACGTAAGGCTAAAAACAGAAGAAGAAATTGAGACAGCAGTTCACGATTTCACAAATCTGATGCAAAACGCTGCCTGGAAAGCAACACCTGTACATCATAAGAGAAAGACAGATGATGTTCCCAGATATATTAAGGAGTTGGTAACCGAGAAGCGTAGGGCACGCAGAATCTGGCAGCACACAAGGAACCCAGCGGACAAAACCAATCTCAATAGACTGACTCACAGACTACATTCAGCACTTCAAGAATCCAGAAATACATCTTTTGAATATTTCATCAAAAACCTGACTCCCAGTGATCACTCATTGTGGAGAGCGACCCAAAAAATAAAAAGACCTGTCGTAACAGCTTCTCCATTAAGACAGAACGATAATGCATGGGCTAGATAAAATGAGGAAAAAGCAAGAGTTTTTGTAGAACACCTTGAAAAAGTGTTTGCACCAGTAGATTTATTCGAAGATGAAGAAATAAATAGCTATTTAGATGCTCCCTGTCAACTATCACCACCTGCTAGATCAATTACTCCATCAGAAATTATGGAAGAGATAAAGAAAATCAACTCCCATAAAGCTCCAGGTTATGATCTAATAGTGGGAGAAATTCTCAAACATTTACCAAGAAGAGCTATCGTGTTTCTCACTACTTTATACAACCGAATTCTTCATCTTTCCTACTATCCAACGCAATGGAAATTTGCTGAAATTATCATGATCGCCAAACCTGGAAAGCCACCAACAGAAGCTGCCTCTTACATACCTATAAGCCTGCTGCCTATACTTTCTAAAATATTTGAGCGACTACTGCAAAGTAGAATAAATAGTATAACCTCCATAAATAATTTAATACCAAATCATCAATTTGGCTTTAGGGAAAAACACACCACAACTCAGCAATGCCATAGGATAGTAAATTTAATCAGAGACGGTTTAGAAAACAAGAACATTTGCACTGCAGCATTTCTAGATATCCAGCAAGCCTTTGATAAGGTTTGGCACCAAGGGCTGTTATACAAATTAAAAACAAACATGCCGAGTCAGATTTACTTACTTCTAAAATCATACCATTCCGACAGACATTTCGATGTCAAAATGGAAAAAGATAACAGAAGATACCAACTCATAAGGGCAGGAGTACCCCAAGGCAGTGTTTTGGGACCATTTTTGTACTTATTATACACCGCTGATATACCAACTACCAACGAAACAACTATCGCCACGTTTGCCGATGATACAGCAATAATTGCGCTTGACCATGATCCAGTAGTGGCCTCTAACAAGCTACAAACACATTTAGATCGATTACAAAACTGGCTCCAAAAATGGAAAATCAAAGTCAACCACGAAAAATCGGCTCACATAACATTTACGAACAGACATGTAAATTGTCCACATGTTACAATAAACCACCGAGTTATCCCAGTGAAGGCTGAAGTCAAATATTTAGGTATTCACCTTGATCAGAAACTAACATGGAAAGCGCACATTAAAGCTAAAAAACAACAACTCCAAATAAAAACCAGACAAATGAATTGGCTTCTTGGTAGAAGATCACAATTATCCATAGAAAACAAACTGGCAATATACAAAATAATACTAAAACCTATATGGACCTACGGGATTGAACTATGGGGATGTACGAAACCATCAAACACCAAAATTCTGCAGACATACCAATCAAAAACTTTAAGAATCATTGCAAATGCACCCTGGTATATTTCAAACCTTACATTACATGAGGACTTAAAAATACCATTCATAAAGGATGTAATAGGACTGCATGCGACCAAACATAGAAAAAGAAGTATCAATCACAACAACGAGCTGATTTCCACGCTTTCCAATCGTCCATTACCAGTTAGGAGACTCAAGAGACAGTGGCCAGGAGACTTGTGTGAGTGACATTTGTGTTAGTGAATACAGTGGTGAATAAGGTGAACCGGCACTGGCCGGCAACACCTACAAAACATTACATAATTATCAGTTTTACTTAATACTCTTTTGTACAGAGTAGATTGTAAATTTGCAAGTTTTCAAATAAAAAAAAAGAACTTAGTTTGCAAAAATTTTCTCTACAGTAAAAATTGAGTGAGCTATTGACAATTAAATTTTGTAATAACATGCAAAAATCACCTTTACCAACCCATTCAAAGTCACCACTTTTTGCGACTGAGGATTTTAAAAGGATTTGGTATTAATAGCCTTATAGATCTTGTAAAAACCTACAAAAATATTTTTTAACAAACTTTCTAAGATAAAAATTAAAAAGGTTACGGTTAAAAAATCAATATATTTTTTTCAAAAAAAAAATAAATCCAATTGGAAGCATAGTAATGTAAGTTAGCTTTGCTTTTAGTCATTGGCCTTATTAATTCGTTTTTATTTATGTATTATTAATAGATTTTTAAAGTTTGACTGGCTTAGAATGATAAGTTTTTAAAAAACTAGAGTTAAAAGCGACTTTTTGTAGTTTGGTAAAAAATGGCATTTTCTTCAAAATAGAAAGATGAACATCAGATAAACGAAAGAATGTTTTTATATGAGATTGTAGGTTATTTAATTCCCAAGAACTTAGTTTGAAAAAAATTTTTCTACGGCAAAAACTGAGTGAATGGTAAACGAGTATATATTGAAAAACATTGATTTTTTCTATACCTATAAAACTAACATTTTCGATAGCGAATAAATCGAAAAGTATTAATTTTATCAAAAAAATGTATAGAACATTTTTTGCTTAGAATGAATGTTTTTATCAACTTTTGCGGTCAAAATATAATAAGAAATTTCCACCCCCGGAATGGGGTGGCAACCTCCCCCATGGTAAAAGCGCCTTTCAGCATCATATAGATTTTGATCCTTGGACTATCCACTACTTATTCTCAAATTTTCAAGCAAATCGATCCATTCTGTAAAAATTGCGAGGTGAAAAGCTTGGGTTCCTGGACTATACTAATTTTTTTCAATTTTTTTCTCTAATTAATTTTATGGAGGCTTAACAGGCAACATCAGCTCGCGGAAAGCGCGTTCCAAGATTACAGCTTTAATTTAGAATATTTTTTCGAGATATTTGGCACACATATTCGTAATATAGTAAAGAATGGCGGTATAGAGCCCAATTTGAGGAATATGTTAGTATGTAGAAATTACTCGAATATTAAGAACACTAAACTGTACCTCCATTATGAAAAATAAAAATATTCTTTCTTCAAATAAACTTTTTGATCCCATTCCTAGATTTTGTTTCACATTGGAATTACTAAAAATTGAATAGCGCGCTTATGAGTACAATAATTATATCACGATATTGTGCCTTCGTTTTTAATAGTATAGTGTCACTGTCGTACTGCCGAAGCATTAATGAAAGTTCGCAGAAATTTATAAAACAAAATATTAATGACGCGCTGACGTGAGTTATTTCTGTTAACTATACTAAATTTACAATCAAGATTTAGTAGAAAATAAACAAACCAAGACACGTTAAATGCTACTAGGAGTATTCCCGAATCATAATTTACAATGTAAATACATTGTAAATCCCAAATCATGATTTCCAAAGTTTATATATTTAGGCTATTGATTATGTACTATAGAAAGGAACTACAACGTTAACGGGGTTTTATTACTTCATATGGTCAATGAATCTCTATATATGAAAAAACCGCGGAGTGCTACCATTTAAAG
The DNA here is from genome assembly GCF_917563875.1 of Diabrotica virgifera virgifera. Classification (NCBI taxonomy): domain Eukaryota; kingdom Metazoa; phylum Arthropoda; class Insecta; order Coleoptera; family Chrysomelidae; genus Diabrotica; species Diabrotica virgifera. The sequence continues at coordinate 200,622,797 of NC_065449.1, read as the reverse complement.
GGGTGCGTTTTTGAGAAATGGGTGAATTAGTCCCTGGGCACAGGTTACATTAGGGTGAGTTCTATGCACTTTTGGTACAAGCACATCTACATAAAAATTGTTCCTGGTTAAATTTTCTATCTAAATATAACTTTTTAAAGTCAAAGATACTTTTTTTTACAAAAATATATTCAAAAGAAAAAGCCCAAAGAAACCCAAAAGAAAGAAATTTTGTTTTTTGTCCCATAACTTTTGTCCACGGGGATATAGGTATAGACATTGCTTCACAGAAAAAAAACTTACATATTTTCTCTTTAAAATGATGCTTAGTAGAGGTCGTTAGGATTTACAGTTTTCGCAATATGATTTTTCAAAGTTCGCCACTCACAGCAATTTTGGGCAATTTTCCTTGTTATTTCGCAAATATTTTTCTGTAAATTTTTTCTACGCAACTTTAGGCATATGCAATGGTACATGTAAGAGGAATAGAAATCAATTACCTTTAAAATGTTCTACTGTATAATGTTGTACGACTTCTTTTAAAGAGGTTATCTTTTTCAAGATTTTATACTTTTAACAAATTTTTATATTTTTTACGATTATTTTTTAAATTTCCCATTATAACTTTTTTTCTTCTAAATTTAGGTATATATTATATAATAAAAAAGAGAGCTTATTCTGTTTACTTTAAAATGGTGTATTATAAAAAATTCTAGGATTATTTTTGAATAAGATATGCTTTTTCAAAATGTAATAAGTACTTGCAACGATTGTTGATTTGAGGATTATTTTTTAAATTTCTCCTTATAACTTTTTTATGTGATTGTGTGTTATGATTGAATCTTATTTTTTATAGGTAATACTTTGGATCCACTTGACTCGGCCGGGCAAACTTCAAAATATGGATTAATTCCAATATTTACTGTCAAAGCTCCTGCACCACAAGCTTTGCTTGAAAAAATAGCATGTAAATGTACCAAAGGATGTACAAAAAACTGCGGTTGTAGGAAGATAGGAATTAGTTTTTCAATATTCTGCAAAGGGTGCATGTGCATGGGTACTAATTGTGGGACTCTAAGATAACTGAGGTGTCAGAGGAAGATATTGAAGCTAATGCTAACGAAGAGATGGACTTTGATTTTGAAATTTTTTAAATGTCAACGTTTAAATAATTTTAACTACAGTGATGTTTTCTAAGACTAATGTTTATGTTATTTTTGTAAAAGAAATAATTTTAAATAATACAGGTAAAAAAATATCAAAGAATCACTCGGTTTCCATTATATAAATGTAGATGATACACCATTTTAAAGAACAGAAAGTAAGCCCTCTTTATTCAGCAATATATAGTATATTCATGTACAAGAAAAAAAAAAGTTATAATGAGAAATTAAAAAAAAAAATCCTAAAATCAAAAATCGTTGCAAGTACTTAGGTATTACATTTTGAAAAATAATATCTTATTCAAAAATAATCCTCGAATTTTTTGTAATACAAAATTTTAAAGTAAACAAAATAAGCTTTTTTTATTATAAAATATAATATATACCTAAATGTAGAAGAAAAAAAGTTATAATTGAGAAATTTCAAAAATAATCGGAAAAAATGTAAAAAATAATATTTTTTTTATATTAGGTATTATATATTGTATAATATAATATTATATTATATATACTATATATAATATAATATTATATAATATACAATATATCATATAATAATATAATTTTATTTTTATATTATATTATAAAAAATCGTTAAAAGTATAAAACTTTGAAAAACCATAATCTCTTTAAAAAAAAGTCGTACAACGATAGACAGTAGACTATTTTAAAGCTAATTGATTTCTATTTCTATTACGTGTACCATTTCATATACCTAAAGTTACGTGGAAAAAAGTTACAGAACAATATTTGCGAAATTACAAGGAAAATTGCCCAAAATTGCTGTGAGTGGCGAACTTTGAAAAATCATATTTCGAAAACTGTAAATCCTAATTACCTCTACTGCACAACATTTTAAAGAAGAAATATGTAGATTTTTTTTCTGTAAAGCAATGTCTATACCTATATCCTCGTGGACAAAAGTTATGGGACAAAGGACAAAATTTCTTTCTTTTGGGTTTCTTTGTGCTTTTTCTTTTGAATATATTTTTGTAAAAAAAAGTACCATTGACTTTAAAAAGCGATATTTAGATAGGAAATTTAACCAGGAACAATTTTTATGTAGGTATGTTTATACCAAAAGTGCATAGAACTCACCCTAATGTAACCTGTGCTCAGGGACTAATTCACCCATTTCTCAAAAACGCACCCCTTTAAATGGTAGCACTCCGCGGTTTTTTCATATATAGATGTCCATTGACCATATGAAATAATAAAACCCCGTTAACGTTTTAGTTCCTTTTAGCTATCTTATTTTGAATATAATCAATAGCCTAATTGTAAATTATGATTCGGCACTGCTCCTAGTAGCTTTTAGCGCGTCTTGGTTTGTTTATTTCTACTGCATCTTGATTGTAAGTTTAGTATAGTAGGTATCAGATAAACCTTAGGAGAGTCGTAAAACATTTATAACAAGAATATTTCAGTATTTAATTATAATTTTTTTACTGGTGTGAAAATACACCACTGGTAAAATACATCATTTGAAATAACTACAGTACATAATAGTTATTTATGATATAAGTGTTAAAAGTACACGTTTAAGGCACGCATGTGATAGTTTAAGGCACACAGGAGTGCCTTAAAAATGTACTTTTTAACACGCATATCATAAAATATTTTTTCTACAAACGTAATTACAGGACAATATCTACAAAAACTTTTACTTGAACTTGACTGACATTCCATTATTATATTTTTTTTTTACATTACATCAAAATTGCCTATACGGTCAATACGAACTGCAGTGCCATAAAAAGTTTAAAGCACTAGGTGATGATGCAAAGAACCCTGATCATGCTCTCTTTAGAGCGAAAACGTTCTATTTTGTAATTGTAGCCCTTTATTGGGGTTTTTAAAATAAATATACCTTTTACACAGAAGATTTCTCTTCAACTTTTTGTTTTCCAATACTCCCGGATAATTTCGCGCTGCTGGTCTGTTTTAGTTTGGATGGAACGGTAGACAATATTTATACCTATGATTTAAATTATTCTAATTGCGACCTTTGAAATTTGTTGACTTCTTGGTAAATTTCCAAGCAATTAACAATAATATTGCCCAAAGAATTTTCATATATTGGCCAACGACATTTTTCCCCAAAACTGTTGACCTATAATTTGCAATGGTATGGTAAGCCAACTCAACGCATATAACGATTATATTGTACTATAACCTTCGGCTGCATAACTTGTATATTTTTCTTTTCCTTACTTTTATATCGATTCACAGATAGTCCAGAAAGCCACTGCGCATTCGCTAGGAAAAATATTCTAATTCGGATTTTTTGCACAATCTTACTCAAAAAGGACTCCTTTTAACAAATTTGCATGTTGCCAGGACCAAAAGGTGGTCAAAAATTTTTTAAACGTTTTTTTTTTTGTTTTTTTCCTAAAATTATTTTTTTTGCATGGAAAAAGTTTTTTTAGGTTTTTTGGATCATTCCAAACAGAAAAGGTCTTTAGTAACTTTTCTCTAAAAATGATAGTTTTTGACATATAAGCGATTAAAAATTGAAAAATTGCGAAATCGGCCACTTTTAACCCTCAAAAACTATGTGAAAAACTGAAAATTTGAATGTTGCCAAGGTAGGTGGATATTCTTTAAACATCGATTGATGAAATCCCGAAGAGTTTTTTTCAATACAATATTCAAAACTCCTTTGTTTTTTAACTGCTAATCAAGCGTGCGCGACACTATTTTTCACCGACAGTATGGTGCAAATGAAAGGAATAAATTCGTTATTTCGTAAACCGGCGACTTTAAGGAAAAATCCCGAAATAGGTCGATTTTTATTTTTAAGTTATGATATTGTGGCATATATGGTATACTAGTGACGTCATCCGTCTGGGCGTGATGACGTAATCGATGATTTTTTTAAATGAGAATAGGGGTCGTGTTGTAGCTCATTTGAAAGGTTCTTCAATTCTCTATTCACTAATGTAAACATTTAGATAATTATTTATAGAGGGTGTCCTTCTACTTCTTTTTTTGTCAAATAATTTAATTTAATAAAAATTTTTTGGACACCCTGTATAAATAATTATGTAAATGTTTAAATTACTGAATAGAGAATTGAGGAACCTTTCAAATGAGCTGGCACACGACACCTATTCTCATTTAAAAAAATCATCGATTACGTCATCACGTTCAGATGGATGACGTCACTAGTATACCATATATGCCACAATATCATGACTTAAAAATAAAAATCGCTGTTTCGGGATTTTTCCTTAAAGTAGCCGGTTTACGAAATAACGAATTTAATCCTTTAATTTACACCATACTGTCGGTGGAAAATAGTGTCGCGCACGCTTGATTAGCAATTAAAAAACAAAGAAGTTTTGAATATTGTATTGCAAAAAACTCTTCGCGATTTCATCAATCGATGTTTAAAGAATATCTACCAACCTTGGCAACATTCAAATTTTTAGTTTTTCACATAGTTTTTGAGGGTTAAAAATGGCCGATTTCGCAATTTTTCAATTTTTAATCGCTTATGTCAAAAACTATCATTTTTAGAGAAAAGTCACTAAAGACCTTTTCTGTTTGGAATAATCCAAAAAACCTAGAAAAACTTTTTTCCATGCAAAAAAAATAATTTTAGGAAAAAAACAAAAAAAAACGTTTAAAAAATTTTTGACCACCTTTTGGTCCTGGCAACATGCAAATTTGTTAAAAGGAGTCCTTTTTGAGTAAGATTGTGCAAAAAATTCGAATTAGAATATTTTTCCTAGCGGATGCGCAGTGGCTTTCTGGACTAAGAACTTAGAGGTTCGACGTTAAAAATATTACTGCACACCTTTACCATAGAATTCATCGTATCAATGAAAGTTTTAATTCTCTTTCAAAAACTAAACGCCTTGTTCCTTTTTGCCGATACTATTTTCAAGTAGACAATGGTTGGAAGTTGTGATGCATCAGCCCTAACTATTTTACTAACACACACATGTGCTCGAGACGTTACTACTTTAAATAAAAGCCGGACTTTTAACAGACTAGTTTTATTGCATAATTGAAGTAACATACAAGAGAGATACAGGTTACAATTTCCTTATATACTATTACGGTGGAGTGGGATGGCCACTGATGTCAAAGTGAGCAGTGACACCGCGCGAAATACACACAGTCGAAACCCAATATATCACAGAAGTCATGAAGAAATGATTTAAATTATTAACTAAATTGAATTGTCTTACATTTTTCTTAATGGTTCCCCATTCTGAAGAAACTGACACGACATACCTCATGTTATGCCTCATGTTATACACGCAGTATAGCGTATGGTGCTCAAAGAAGATCTTGCCGCATCTTCTCCTTTGAGCTTCACCACATTACACGTTTTGATCTTCGTCTATTTATTTATTGTTTGTGTTGATTTTTGGTGCTGAGCTTGGCCTTCATGAGGACGAGGAAACGTTCTGCTTCGTTATCTGGCACTCTCATAGTTTTTACACCTATTGTGCTGTTGGAATGACTCTCATCAATAAATATAGTGTCTACATGATTATTTGTTCTTTCTTCGATAGGTCTTCATGTTGCCTTGTGGAACTTTTCAAAACAAAGTTCATCTTTTTATATTAGGACTCTTGGCATGTCCTTCACTAATTTTGAGCTTTTATTCGTAGCCGTGATGTTGACTGCCAGGTATTACGCCATATTTTAAAGGGTCTATCTAGTGGTCTCTTGCCTGTTGGTATTGCACCTCTTACTATTCAAGCTATTATACCTATCTTAAAATCAAAGGTACTTTACATTGTTATTCTTGATGATAAAATCTAAAAACATTATTTCTACACGGAACTACTCGTATATTTACCTTATCTACGACTTTAAAAAATGGAAGATTCAAAGTAAGAGTAGACGATTACAATTTCAAAAAAGTATAGAAATATAGAAAAACCATAGAAGGTACCCTAAAACTAAAAACATGGCCATTAGTATTGCTAACTTTCGTATTGTTATTATTATTAGTAGGGAAAACTTTATATTACCAGTTATTAGAGAAAGTTATATGCAGATTATCTCCTAATGCATATCAATGGGAAAAACCTACACCTACACTTTAGGACTTTTCTTCTTAAATCACGCCGCACCTAACTAAAAGTGTACGCATATAATATGTATTGCGATCTGATCAAGGTATTTTTATTGCAGAAAAAAAGGCTATTAGGTAGATCAAAATTCAAATATAGTTCAATTAATAGTACATTATATGGTTCTACCTGTCAATCACTTTTATAATTATTAAGGTGCCAAGGGTATTATAAGGATAATAAAGCTTGAGGTCAATGGTGTATATACCGAAGGCCTATGGCCCGAGGTACATACGTTGACGGAAAGCGTTATTATCTATAATGCCCGTGGTGCCTTCAACGTTTAATGTCCGACTAAATTCTTCTTTATATGCAAAAAATTTGAATGAATTTTGAATTAATTAGTTTTCAAATAAGTACATTTAGCAGCAATAGTCGTAATAATTGTGGTAACCATAGATTTACTTAGGTTTTTATTGGTCAACTTGGACAGTATTTAACTAGTTATTTGAATACAACGCCCAAGGGCGTTGTTTTAAAAAAAGCCCTAGGGCGTTATATCATATTTAACTGACTTCGAAATCATGTCATTATTTATCAAATCATATACCAGTCGGACATTAAAGAAATTATGAATAATCCAGAATTCTTCTTTAAAAATAGCTTTAGGAGCTATTTGTATAACACATTGTTCTACATTTGGAGCATACTAGAACTACTTGTATAACCAAACTAAGCACTGTTAAAATAAAAACATGAAGTAATTAACGCTATTTCATGGAAGGTACTAAATTATCTCTCCAAAATATCAAAATTGTACGGTATTCATAAACAAGAATAAATTACCACTAAACACCTTAAAAATGAGTGGCGCACACAATATTATAGCTACAAAAGAGCTGCTACGAATATTACGTGGAGCAGAAATGTAATTTCATTTTGATAAAAAATAAAACTCTAATTTCATTGTTTTTTTTTTTCCATAATCATCACTACGATGATGATTATTACAATTACAATCTGGTCATACTTGACCAATGAGCAATTTTAATCTAACCTAAATTATTAATGTTTCTTAAAATTAAGAGCTTACCCCATAGCGTCTCTTATCTAAACTAACAAGATAGTGCACTATTCTAGCATACACACTAACGCTCACAAGCACTATGCTCTGCTTTTCACTATCACCTATCACTTAAACTAGTTCATAAGGCTTTGTCCTCTTCAGTCTTCTAACTTGCATAGTGGTATCGAGGAGCTGGATTGCCTCAATATTCTCGTGCATATGAAGTCGTTGCTCGTGACTTCCTGCCATCTTCTTGATGATTAAATCCACAGTTTCCATTCCTAGGTCCTTATGAAGATCACTGTTTGTAACATACCAAGGAGCATCTACAATATTTCTTAGTATTTTGTTCTGGAATCTTTGTATTACTGTTATATTACTTGGTCTAGTACATCCCCATAGTGGGCATCCATAAGTCCATACAGGTCTCAATATTTGTTTGTAAATTAGTAACTTATTATGCATCGACAATGTGGAGTTTCTTCCAATTAGCCAATACATTTTTTTATTTCTTATATTTAGTTCTTCCCTTTTTTTCTTAACGTGCACCTTCCAGCGTAGTTTTGCATCTAATGTTATACCCAAATACTTAGCAGTATCTGCATATGGTACTTGGATATTGTTGATTATAACTGGTATACATTCTATTTTTTTGTTGGTGAAATTAACATGGACAGATTTAGTTTCATTCAGCCTGATTCTCCATTTTTGTGTACATTTATGGATTTGGTTAACTGCTATTTGGACCTTGTTGGTCGCCTCTTCACTTGTCGTCCCTACTGCTTGAATAGCTGTATCATCAGCAAAGGTGGCAACTGTGTTGTCTTCCAGTACAGGTATATCACACGTATATAGTAGGTATAGGACTGGACCCAACACACTGCCTTTTGGAACACCTGCTCTAATTTCTTTTAAGTCTGAAAAACAGTCTTCTTGCTTAATTCTAAAATGTCGTTCTTTTATGTACGATTGTAAAAGTTTTGAGTACTGTATAGGTTGAGTAATTTCATTGTGAACGATTTTTCCATATTTGCTAAATTTGAAGTAAATCGCTTTACAAAAGTGTAACTTCGATACAGTTTGCCTTTTGAAGCTCTTTTGTGGCGCGTTTTACTTCAAAATTAGCAAAGATTATGAAAAAATCAAAAATCAAATGAAAATACATTTTTGCGTCATGTAATATTTACATGAGCTCTTATGTAATATGTAGCAAAATTGTGTACCCCACTCATTTTTACGGCGTTTAGCGGTTTTTTATTCCTTTATCAGGAGTTTTTTAAAGTTTTTTATACAGTATGTCCTTGTAAGTTGTATCCATATGGAAAACTTTTTTATTATTGATTTTACGAAAAAAAGTTATTCCTTATAAAAAGTTCTGCATGGTCCAAAACTTAAGAATCAAACATCAGATATCAAATTTTATGAATGTTATACGAGGTATGTCAAAAAGTTTTAATTTCACTCAAGAGTAAAGTAGCTTTATTTTTCACAATATTGAAAATGGCTATCATGAAAAGTTGTTTGGAATTAAAAACTACATTCTAATATGCAATTACATCCTTCTAATTGAAAAAATTTTTTTTGAAAAATTATGGATAACTAACATTATTTTCAGTTATTTCAATTCTGTTAACTCTTTTATTATTAATTTTAAGTGATTCTTAATAAAAGTTCTGGATGGTCTAACACCTAAAATACAACCATTTTATATCAAATTTTATCAATTTTATACGAGACATGTCAAAACAGATAAATTTAGATCAGAAGTAAAGTACCTTTATAGTTCAGAATATTTCAAGTAGAAGGATGTAATTACATACTGAATCATAGTTTTTAATTCTAAATAACTTTTCAGAATAACAATTTTCGATATTGTGAAAAATAAACGTATTTTACTCTTAAGCGAAATTCATATTTTTTGACATACCTCGTATAAAATTGATAAAATTTGACATAAGATGGTTGTATTTTAGATTTTCGACCATGCAGAAGTTTTTATTAAGAATCACTTTTTTTCGTAAAATTAATAATAAAAGAGTTATCTGAATTGAAATAACTGAAAATAATGTTAGTTATCCATAATTTTTCAAAAAAAAAATTTTAATTAGAAGGATGTAATTGCATACTAGAATATAGTTTTTAATTTCAAACAACTTTTCATATTAGCAATTTTCAATATTGTGAAAAATAAAGCTATTTTACTCTTGAGTGAAATTCAAACTTTTTGACATACCTCGTATAATATTCAAAAAATTTGATATCTGATGGTTAAATCTTAGGTTTTGGACCATGCAGAGCTTTTTATGAAGAATAACTTTTTTTCGTAAAATTAATAATAAAAAAGTTTTCCATATGGATACAACTTACAGGGACATACTGTATATTAAATTTATGAGCTTGAATGTAATGTTTCTCGATTACAAGTTAAGCGTTATAAATGGTCGCCGTTGTCGCATTATCGCCCAAATGATCTAGTTGTTACGACACTAAACTTGTGATATAGATAGCAAGCCGAGTTCATATCTGAGCCATTCCAATATTTTTTTAATATAATTCTATATGTGCATCGAAAGTACAGTAGATTTTTTTCCTCTTCGGAATAGATTGAAAAAATAAACTCGGATGGCTGGCAAACGAACTCGGATTGCCTGATTAAATTTATTGTCGTAGACACCACTACAACCAAACCATTTCAGCGATAATTGTTAAATGGGTTATACTTTTGGTGCTCGATAACTTGTAAACGACTTAACCGATTTTGATCACTAACGATCAGTTTGAAAGGTATTGAAAAGTAGTTTCTGATGCATCCAAGGTTAAATATAATAACTGAAGGTACTAAAGAATTTAGTGAGCTTGAAAAAGAGGTTCTTTCCATAGGAAATGGATTTTATCATTTATGAAGGCTATAACTTAAAAATTCGATTTTTCTCAGAATATGAGGTATATACCGGAATGGAACGTTTCATCGCCGCTGGTTCATCGCCGCCGTTTCGATGCCGCCGGTTCATCGCCGTCCGTTTCATCGCCCGCCGTTTCATCGCCAGTTAGTCAGTTGATTATGGGAGATGACACGACACGATGTTAAATTCAGTTGAAAACTTATGACAAATAAAAAGATAAAAAATATTACTATATTAATTTACTGTTCTATTTCTACTTCCCCTAAATTTGAGACTAAATAGTATTAAATTTGTAGTGTTAAATTATATTTAATATTATAAAAGTTTAAAAGCCTATTAAAAGATTAAGTATAGCAACGGGAATGGTCATATCTCGCATTTCCTAGAATTCCTAATTAATACTAAAAATAAATAATAAATGTAACTGTCGAAAATTGGTCGAAAATTCTGAAATATATCAGTTAGCGATTAACTGACTGGCGATGAACCGGCCAGCGATGAATCGGCCGGCGATGAACTGGCGGCATCGAAACGGCGGCGATGAACTGGCGGCGATGAACTGGCGGCGATGAAACGTCCTAGACCCGGTATATACCGTTATATGCATCCAGAGTCCTTCTACAAATGCTCAGTTATTGGCGCAATTCGTACGTTGAAATTTTGCGTAATTGTCGAAAACCCAAAATTTCAATTTTTCAGTATTTCGTCTATACTGAGTCGTGTGTGTGTGTGTGTGTGTGTGTGTGTGTGTGTGTGTGTGTGTGTGTGTGTGTGTGTGTGTGTGTGTGTGTGTGTGTGTGTGTGTGTGTGTGTGTGTGTGTGTGTGTGTGTGTGTGTGTGTGTGTGTGTGTGTGTATGCCCGATCCTGACCACTAAGATACATACCCCCAAAAATATGCCGTGTTGTACCTACCCAGTTCTATAGCTGGCTTATGGGTAACCAAAAGTAACAAACTACACCGGTTCTGAATTTGCCCCGACACTTTTTTGAAATATAGAAAAAAAAATCAGATTGGTCTTTTCCACATACATAAAAACATACATACATTTTCCCTTTAAACAGAAATTGAGTCCTGAGCTCGGTAACTTTTGAATGGTATATCCGATTTTCAAAGTAAGGCATGCTTTGGAAATTTAATGATCAGTACTATTAGAAGCCGTTAAGGTCGGAATTAAATTTTCGAAGTTTTTCGGAGTTTTGGCTGGAAAACGAAAAACAGACCCCAAATGAGGAGCGGAGGAGCCATACCCTTGGACCAAAGTGGATGGTTGACAGGCATATCGATTGACTGGTCTTTTACTAAACTTTAAGATAGGATTTGGCCCATTTTTCAATTTAGTCAGGTTGCAGAACCGAAAAGTTCGCGTATATATTTAGGGGGTGTGCGCCACTGGCAAGAACTGCCATTCTCTGAAATATTCGTAAAAAATATATATATATACAGGACTTAAGACAATCAAAACAGATTCTCACTTTACGTAACGTAAAAAATTGGATATTTCAATAAAAAAAAGATTAATAATATAATTGGAGCAACAAATATGGTTTTAATAAGAATACCTAAGAAAGTTCTATAATTGGAAAGAGAATGTAATTTAACCGTAATTCAATGTTACGCCTGGCTTATTCTGTAAGGTAAAAGAATTTATACGGCAAGCTATTTTATTCTTTCTAAAAGATTATCTACAGAGACATAAGTTTAAAAATAAATGGGTAGAGAAAACTGGAAATAAAATAATGAAGCTCTGGTGTAATATAGAAAATAATCAGAAAGTTTACTTTATCTTATTTATTTATTACGTTACTTATATGTACAAACAAATTATTTACATTGAAAACCAACAGTTAAGGGCGTAGGCGCAAAATGTCGGCTCTAATGCTTTTTAAATGCATTGTTTTTTTTTCGATTACTGAAAAAGGTTATGCTATTGCCGAGGATCTAAAGTCCTTAAAAACTTCTATATTGTTTATTTTAATAAGTTATAAGGTGAAATAAAAAAGAAAATTTAGTGTGATTTTTAATTTCAAATATTTCATTCAAAAGAAACATTTTGTTTATTCTTAGGGATTTTCGGCCCTCGTTATAAATGTAGTCTTTTATTCTGCGTTTAAATTTTTCAAAATATTTATTAGTTTTCTCAGAAAAGGTTTTCTTCTTCGAAAAAAATAAATGCATTTAAATAGCATTCGGTTAAGATTTTGGGCCTATCCCCTTAATGAAAAAATCCGTCGTGAATCATGTGCTTAGCAGATAAATGCTATCCTAGATTACTATTTTTCGGTTGCACCATCTTTTATATTGTATTTTACGTTGCTATTTTAATGGGATATTTAGATTATTGAAGGAAGTGTAACATTGGTGACAGCGATGGCATAAATGAAATATTAAATAATTGTTAATGCTTAATACAAAACTCACAGAAGAGACAAGAAACGTAATGCAAAAATAACAGAAATGAATTATAGGTAACAACGAATATTGCAGAGCTAACAAATTTAAACAAAACCATTTCAAAAGCCATTAGGAAAGACATCAGAAATATTACATACGATATAGAACAAAAATAAACAAGGACATGCTGTAAATAATGAGCATGTATAACTATGTACTATTCTAAAATTTATGTACCTACTATTCGACGACTTTGAATAGAATACACATATCTCATTTTTTGCTATCCTATGATGTCACATAATTCTCCAGTATGCTAGCACTCTAATACTCGTCTCTTTTAAACATATTTTAATTTCACATCACTTTCTTCTTCTTCTTCAAATGCAAATCCACTAATGGATGTTGGCGATCACATTTTCCATTAACTCTCTGTTTCTTGCAATGTGTATCAGAGATTGTATGTCGTTAATCCCTGTCCATTGCCTTATGTTTCGGAGCCAGGACATTTTCTTGCGTCCTATTCCTCTCTTGCCTTCAATTTTACCCTGGATTATAAGTTGAAGGAACTGGTATTTTTCGTTTTGCATGATGTGACCCAAATACGCCGTTTTTCTTTTCTTGATGTTTTCGAAAAGCTGACGTTCTTGGTTGATTCTTTTAAGGACATCCACATTTGTGACTTTCGCCGTCCATGGTATCTTTAGGATACGGCGATAAAGCCACATTTCGAAGGCTTCTAATCTGTTTATATCCCTCGTTTTGAGTGTCCAGCCCTCTATACCATATAGCAGCACCGACCACACGTAGCATTTAGTAAACCTTAGTCTCAGTGTAAGGTCGAACTCTGAGAAGCTCAGTACCTTCCTGAATTTTACGAAAGTTTGTCGAGCTTGCTCAATGCGACATTTTACTTCCCTGTCCGATGCCCAGTCTTCAAACAGCCACGTTCCTAGGTATTTGAATTTGCTCACTCTCTCAATGGACTTAGTATTCAGTGTTATGGTGGAGTTTTCAAATGCATACAAGTTTCTGGAGATGATCATGAATTTGGTCTTTTTGGTATTAATCTCTAATCCCATTCGCTTACTGTATTCTCCGATTATAGTGACAAGTTGTTGAAGATCTGGTATGTTGTCGCAAATTAAGACAGCATCATCAGCATATCGTATGTTGTTGATTAATACTCCATTCACTTTGATTCCCATCTCTGCATCTTCCAAAGACTCTTGAAATATGGCTTCCGAATAAATGTTAAATAAAAGAAGGGAAAGCACATATCCCTGCCGAACACCCCTTCTTATATGTGTGGATTTGGATATAGAATTGTCTATTTTTAATTGTGCTGCCTGATACCAGTACAAGTTTTCAATGCATCTTATGTCTTTTTGGTCTATATCAAGCTTCTTGAGGATCTGCATTAACTTGTGATGTTGGACACGATCAAACGCTTTCTCGTAGTCTAGAAAGCACAGGAATACGTCCTTTCTCTGATCGTAACAATTTTGGAGCAACACCTGTGTTGCTACTATTGCTTCTCTTGTTCCCAAACCTTGCCTAAACCCAAACTGAGAATCACTGATGTCCCATTCACATTTTTTGTATAATCTTTGATGTAGTATTTTTAAGAATATTTTTAAAGTGTGACTTATCAGACTAATGAGTCTGTGATCCTCACATCTTTTTGCATTGACTTTTTTTGGGTAGGGGAATAAATCTAGAGAGCAACTACTGCTGAGGATAGCAACCAGTTTCATAAATAAAATTAAATATTTTATGTAGTGCTGAAATTCCCCTTTCATCTAGTAGTTTGAGTATTTCTGAAGGGATTTCATAAGGTCCAGATGCCTTATTGTTTTTTGAATATAATATTGCCTTTTCTATTTCCTCTTTAGTAATTGAAGGGCCAGTCAGCTGGTCGTCTGTATAAACTTCACTCATGGGTCTTTCATCATGAAAGAGCTCCTGAATATAGTTTTCCCATATATGAATTTTCTCTTTTTCACCTAGCACTACCTGGTTATCCTGATTAACTATAATAGTTGGTCGTTTTCTGTATATTCCAGCAGTCTCCTTAAGCTTTTTATGTAAATTCCGATCGTCGTGCTGTCGTTGTAAATGTTCTAGATCGATACATTGTTGCTTAAGCCATTCATTTTTTGCTATTCTTATCTTTGCTTTTATTTGCCTGTTTGCTTTGTTTTGTTTTTATACATATTGCTGCCATCTGGGTCATTCTTGTGTCGTCGTCGTTCATCCATTAGTAATAGTATTTCTTCTGTCATCCATTTTTGCTTCTTGTTATTTGGTTTGTACCCCAAGTTGCTTTTCATGATGTCTGTTACAGCACTTGTAATCGTATTCCATGTTGGTGTTAAATCTTCGGTAATGTTTGTCGTCAATATTTGAATTTGTGTGTTTATTTCATTACTTATTTCTGCTTGTATCATTGGATCTTTCAGTTTATCCAATGCGATCTGTTGTTGAGTTTCAGGCTTGTTTTTGCATGAAAGAGCGATCTTTATGACGGCCACTAATAGTACATGGTCAGAAGGCACTCTGCTCTTTTGCACATATTTCACATCACATTATTATATATATATATATATATATATATATATATATATATATATATATATATATATATATATATATATATATATTACCCAGATTTCAAAGATAGACCTAGGACTTCCACGAAGTGTCTCCACGAAATTCTACTTTTCGCTACTGCTTTGTTTTTAAGCCAGGATTTTCAAATTTTTTTCCTTCGTTCAATACTGTCATTTTATAGCATTTTTAGGTCTGCCTATGTACTTTCCGTCGGTTTGGATGGGTATTTCAATCCCGCGTTATCCTGGCAATGTCATATGGGTTCTACGGAGTGTGTGGTACAGCAATGTCCATTTTTCTTACCTTATTAGCTTGATATTATACATATTTTCCTGATTGGTTTGATTCAATCAATCATTCAAGATTGGATTAGGCCAAGGTATGTTCTAATGTTTTAGTTTTGTTCTGAAATCATCGAAGCCGGTCCACAGCTTCACCGCGTAAATTAACTATGATGTTTCGTCCTCTCTTCGAACAGTGGTTTGGGTTTTCGGCGGCCGAGTGTCTGTCAGGGTCGATCGGTGTAAAGGTGCGTATAGATATGCGCGCCGAATACTTCGCGCCGTGTGTATGGTACGCGTTCGTGGCGGGTTCGTTAGATTAGTACGCGTTAGTACGTGTTTTCAAGGGGACACAAACGGTGTGCATACAATGTTGGGATAAAGTATGGAACCAAGCAAATATATTTGAAACGAAAAGAACAATATTTATGAAACTTTGCATGCAATTACAGTGACGCAAAAGGGTCTGATGCCATATTTTTTGGTACTACTCCACTTCCGGTTTCACCGGAAATACCCTTAATTTATTTACTTTAAATGGGACACCCTGAATATTTTTGCCGATTTTAAAAGAACTTATTATTTTCAATTTATACATACCAAGTTTGAAAGAAAAACTATTAAAACAAGAAATAAATCTCTTTAGAGTTAAAAAATAGGTTAATATATTTAGGTTAGACCAATGATAATAAAAATAAAAAAATAATTTCAAATGTTAAAAATGTTTGCTGTCTACTAGGGTGGTGCGAAAAAAGTCAAGTTGATAATCTCGTATCGCTATAGTGCGGAAATGTTGCGATTGGTAATTACAAAAAAATCAAAACAAAAATTATTAAAATCGGACTTTATCTTCCGATCCCGCAACGGGCCTAAAAATTATGAAAAAAATGAAATTTTACCTTTTCTTCGGAAATTTTTATTTATTCTCCATGTACATTTTATTTATCGCTATAGTAAAATTTATTTACAGTTTGCATGGTTGAGTAATAAAAACAATAGTTTTACGCACTTAACGAATATCTTCCGATCCCGCAAGGTCAATCAAAATCTATAAAAATTTGAAATTTTCGATGATTCTGATAAATTAAAAAACATTCAGTTATCTCATTTTTCTCCTACAATGTGAAGTTTTTCGCTTGTTTATATATTGTATGACGATACTTGAACAACCCAGAACTCACAACGAGGAGGTGGTTGCACTTCTAGATCCACAGACACCACACACCCTTCTCTCCAACCAACCAATAAGTGTGATTTTTACATTATTTACATAGTAAATTTCTTTTTCATACTTGTATCCCGCTTTTAAACATCAACTTTGTATTGTGATTTGGTGGTAGAATCTGGCAGCATGGACCTTGATTTAAGTATTGCCCTTATGAATCAGGGGTGACCAACTTAATCGGACTCAAGATCTACTGTTTGCCTTTCTAATTCTCTGGGATCTACTGACTAGGAATTTTTGTAATATTTAGGACGGGAATAGATGGGTAGCTAGATAATTTTTTCTTGCCATCGATCGACTGACCTAGGGGTCGCGATCGACGGGTTGGCCTCCCCTGCATTAGACGATGCTTCCGTGACCAACTTTAGGCACCTCTCATCAGCTTGCGTATGTCAGGGATAATTTTGTACATTGTAGTCTGGTATGCCGCCCGATGTAATGCAAGAACTTATATCTTCCTTTGACACTTCGAAAAAGTGGTGGAGAAGATAGTTTTGCAACAGTCTGCAATAGTTTTGCAACATTATGTTCCAGTCTATTATTTCAGTTTAGTCCCGTGTTTAAAAATTTCAAGTAGTAGGGAGAAAAGAAACACATTATAGAGCTAGGGCTAAGGAGAGTGTTAAAAGCCGGGTAGACTAAAGCCAAGGGCAAACGTATTAGAAATTCCATCCCTCCTACTTTAAATTTTGAAGCACAGGACTACACTGAAATATTAGATTGGAATGTTGCAAAACTATATTCTCCAGCAGTTATTCAAAGCGTTTCAAATGAAGATATAAGTTCCTACATTATATCAGGCAACACGCCAGACTGGAATGTACAAAACCTTCCCTGTCATACGCAAGCTGTCTAGCGGTACGTAGAGATGGTCACGGAAGTATCGTCTAACGTATGTGGGACCCAATCAAGAGATGGATTCATCAAGGCAACACTTAAATCAAGGACCATGCTGCCAGATTTTACCACCAAATCAAAATTCAAAGTTGACATCAAGTTTAAAAGCTGGATACAAACAAATGAAAAAGAAATGTACTATGTAAATAATGTAAAAACCACACACACATTGGTTGTATGGAGAGAAGGGTGTAGATGGAGTAAAAAGTGCAACCACCTTCTTGTTGTGAGTTCTGGGTCGTTTAAATATTATTATACAATATAAAAACAAGCGAAGAGCTTCACAATGTAACAGAAAAATGAGATAACTAAATGTTTTTTAATTTATCAAAATCATACACAATTTCAAATTTTTATAGGTTTTGGTTCACCTTGCGGGATCGGAAGATATTCGTTAAGTGCGTAAAACTGTTGTTTTTATTACTCAACCATGCAAACTCTAAATAAATTTTACTATAGCTATAAATAAAATTTACATGGAGAATAAATAAAAATTTCCGAAAAAAAGGTAAAATTTCAATTTTTCATAATCTTTAGGCCCGTTGCGGGATCGGAAGATAAATTCCGATTTGAATAATTTTTGTTTTGTTTTTCTTGTAATTACCAATCGCAACTTTTCCGCACTATAGCGATACTGGATTATCAACTTGACTTTTTTCACACCACCCTACTGTCCACCTGATAACGTGCAAGCCTATAAATAAATTCGTGAGTAACTTTTTGCAAGATTTCTCCACGTATTAGTTCACATTTTTAAATTATTCTTTGTCTCAAACCCTGCAAGAATGTTAGTCACCTAACGTTAACACATGATTTTAGAAAACTCCAAAGAAAAAAAATCTAACGGGTTGAGGTCCGGAGAACGAGCGGGCCACTCTATGAATCCTCTACGTCCAATCCATCGATTTGGAAAATTCACTTCCAAAAAATGAAAATTCACCATAACCGATTAATTATCATTAAAATTTCAATACGATATTTCTCACTTAAATGAACCATTTTTAATACAACTTATTTCTGTCAATTAGTTCAGTAACAGTTTTACCTACTATACTAAATTCAAATAAGTCATGCAGTGCATGTAAACAACAATTAATTTAGTCTACACTATAGATGGTACTCGTTTATTTCCTACTACGTTGTATTAATACAAAAAAATATCTACAGACACATTTTAACAAATTTTTTTTTACCAAATTTGGGCCGTAAAAATATACAGGGTGTCCCATTTAAATTAAATAAGTTAAGTGGAGTAGTCACAAAAAATATGGCAACAGATGCCTTTTGCGTCACTGTACTTGCATGCAAAGTTTCATAAATATTTTTCTTTTCGTTTCAAAGATATTTGCTTGGTTCCATACTTTATCATAACATAGTATACATACATTTACAGTAACAAGAGCACATTTTTAAAGTTTCTACAAATGGCTGCAACAATAAACCTACTATGTATTTGTATAAGTGACTTGTTTTATGTTTATTATATACTTAATCTCTTCCTAAAATTATCCTTCGAATTCGTTTTCTGGCATATAAAATTCAAATAGGGCCTCAGGCGGTAGTATGTTTGACTCGCGTGCTAGTAGGCCCGGGTTCAAATCCCAGCGCCGGCAAAAACAACTAGACATTTTTAAAATGTCTCTAGGCCCAGGTCGACTCAGACTGAATAAAATGAGTACCTAGGGTAAAACCAGGGGTAATAATAGGCGGTTAAAGCGTAGCACTGGCACTGTTACATTCCCTGTATACCGTAGGCCCTAGATATAGCTGGCTACCCTGCTATAATCCCAAAGCCGCTTCAGCGGTATAAAACGGGAGAGTATTATTATTATTAAAATTTAAGTAAATAAATTAAAAATTTAACATATTCAATGTTAAGCTAATAAACTAAAACTCTTTTTTTTTAACATCTAGTGAATTTTTGTGAGCTCTGGAGATTTAAACTGTTACAGTGGAAACAATTCATTTTTAAAATATGCAAAAAGTGCAGCACGTTAATTGAATAAATTACCACGTATTACTCCTTTTTTGCTTTCAGCATGAGCAAGAGTTGGGAGTACAAAAGTCCATGTGGATAATTAGAAAAATAAAATAAATTTTTTTTATCGAGTACGGTAAGGTGAGCTTACTTGGAGTTTTATTTAAATTTAACATTTTATACCGAATCAAAGGATTTTTTAGCATAATATAATTATGCATAAGTTTTATATTACTTTCAGACTTAGAGCGGAGATTTATTTTTTTGTACAGGGTAGGTCACAAATATTTAGCAATATCCATTGCATTTTGAAAAAATGCTTCCTTGGATCGGCTTCGGTAAATATTTTGCAAATGTTCTGTTTGAAACATCTTCTGTTTTCATTTTGACTTATTTGCTGAAGATTTTGCAATATGCTTAAAATTTGGGATAAAGTAGATCGTTGATTATCTACCGTAGTGATTCTGTCTTTTCCTCGAAATATTATTGCTTTAATTCTGGGCGAGATCAGGAAATGCTTTTTGCTGCTTTATACTGCTGAGCTACAACCATTGCTCTATTTATCATTTTGTGATGTTGTAATTTTGTTGCATATTTTTGTTGCATTTTGTGATGTTGTAATCTTCTCATGGACAATCGGAGAATAACGAAAGGGAAAAACGAACAAATGTATAAACAAATACAAAAAGAAATCAAAAAGGAAATCAGAATAGCAAAGGAAGATTTTTATAAAAGAAAATGTGAAGAAATAGAGCAATTGCAGGCAAAACATGATATTTTTAATGTACATAAAAAAGTGAAAGAACTTGCAGGTACACAAAAACGTAAGCAGCCAAATACCCTGTATAATGTCAACGGAAACATAATAACAGAACTAGAAGAACAGTTGAAGATATGGAAAAACTATGTTGAAGAATTCTTTGCAGATGATAGACAACAATCTGAACTAAGTAACATACAAGGAGACGAAGGTCCAGAAATAACGTAATAGGAAGTAATGTACGCACTAAAAAGAATGAAAAACGGTAAAGCCCCAGATCCAGATGAAATACCAACGGAAATCCTTAAACTGAGAGAAGAAGACTCGATCCACATTTTAGTTGAACTTTTCAATAGCATTTATACATCAGCAAAAATACCACAAGAATGGCTTTTATCCACCTTTGTTATTATACCAAAACAGATGAATGCCAAACAATGTAGTGATTACCGTACAATCAGTTTGATGAGCCATGTACTGAAAATATTCATGAAAATTATACACACTAGAGTACACAGAAAACTGGAAATGGATATCAATGATACCCAGTTTGGATTCAGAAATGGACTCAGAACAAGAGAGGCGTTGTTTGCACTGAACGTTATGTCTCAAAGATGTCTTGACATAAATCAAGATGTATTCATGTGTTTCATAGATTATAACAAGGCCTTTGATAAAGTGCGGCATGATCATCTAATCAGACTCCTGGCAGAAAAGAATTTAGATAAACGAGACATCCGACTAATAGCAAATATGTATTACAATCAGAAAGCAGTAGTGAGAGTAGAGAATAATACCACTGAAGAAATTGAAATAAAGCGAGGTGTGAGACAAGGGTGTATACTGTCACCAACCCTTTTTAATCTCTATTCCGAAGACGTAATGAATAGAACACTCTCTGAGCACTCCATAGGTATTCAAATAAATGGTGTTATATTAAACAATCTGAGATTTGCAGACGACACCGTTCTGATCGCAGAAACACTTGAAGAGCTACAGACATTGGTGAATGGTATAGCAGACTGCAGCGAAGAACATGACTATCTTTGAACATAAAGAAAACTAAATTTATGGTAATATCGAAATCAACACGAAATGTCCAAAATTTATATTTACACAATGAAATTATCGATCGAGTTAGCAAATACAAATATTTAGGCACTTTTGTAAATGAAGACAAGGATAGTTCAGCAGAAATCACAATAAGAATAGAAAAAGCCAGATCCATATTCACTAAAATGAAGAGAGTGTTCTGTGGAAGAGATTTGAGCCTTGAAATGAAACTTCGCCTGATGAGATGTTAAGTACTTTCTGTGCTGTTCTACGGAATGAAGTCATGGACGCTGAAAAAGATTGATATCAAAAAATTGGAGGCATTTGAACTGTGGATGTATCGTAGAATCTTGAGAATATCATGGACGGAGAGAGTCACAAACGTCGAGATCTTGAGAAGAATGAATAAAGAAAAGGAAGTCATATTTACGATCAAAAAACGAAAACTGCAATACTTGGGACACATTACAAGAGGCGAAAGATATGAACTGCTTCGAATAATTATGCAGGGGAAGATAGCAGGAAAAAGATCCATAGGAAGAAGACGAAACTCCTGGCTAAAGAATCTACGGGAATGGTATATCTGTAGCAACAACGAATTGTTTCGGTCAGCAGTTTCGAAAATACGTATAGCCCTGATGATCGCCAACCTTCGGAACGAAGATGGAACTTGAAGAAGAAGAAGATGTTGTAATGAAAAGGCTTGTCCCGTTTCAACATTCTACTTGGTTTAGATTCTGTCGGCAATATCTTTTTCCTAAGCTTGAAAGGGAGAGGAACAACTTTGTGCACTCTGAGGAAGAAAACCAGGGAAATACTTGCTGCCTGTCATCGAAGCCTCACTAACAAGAAGCTGTCATTTCTTTCTTGTCATTGACTGAAGCTGTAGTTACGAATTGAAAACGATACATTTTCCATGCTGTTTGACCATCGAATTTGGGTGGTTTTAAAATTTTGCTGGTTCTAAGTTTGTCTGTTTCAACTATAGAAGATGATGATGCCTATCAATTAAAATTCGACCGTTCTGAAACAATATTCTACTTTACATGTATGAAAGAAGCGTCAATGATATTTCAAAAAAACTAAGTGAACTTGAGAATATACTAAATTGTAACTTATTATAATAAATAATATATTATTATATAAATAATATAATAAGTATTATAAAATCCAATAATTTCATAAAATGTAACAATTTTATAGTTTATGAAGGACCCCACAGAAACCTTATGGGAAATGGCTCTCTGTTAAATGCTCTGAAATTTTGGGTTCTGGTAGTCCTTGGTGTGTAGAACGAAAGACTCAATGGGCAATTAACTCCAAAAAATCATGGTTTTAAGATATAAGCCTCTGAAGTTATATGTACAGTGAGGACGTTTGAGTTGGAATAAATTCATTTTCTCGATAACTGTCGGATCTGGAGCTAAATTCCGAATCAGGTCGATTTCTATTTTAAAACCTTTTTATATACTTGGCTTGGTTGTTGTCACGGTCTCTGCAAATTTTGTAATCCATTTTAAAAATAGGTCTAGGCTACCTAGGTATCTGAAATTCTCAGGATAGCTTAGAACTAGCTAACAATGCAATACTTAACTGCTATTATACAGGGTGATTGATTAGTGGGGTAAAACTCCGTAGATCCGTTATAGTAATAAATAGCGATAAAAGTTAATAACAAAAATTGTAGCTAACTTTGAACTTCACAGTAGAAAATTAGTTAGAATGTTACAGGGTGTTCGATAACATAGTGGCAGATCAAAAAGTTTTGTTTTTTTAATGGAACACTCTGTATTTTATTTTATATCCAAAATCTTCTTAACTTCTCTATTACAAAAATATAAAGGTTTAGTATGTTATATAGGGTATTTACAAAGTTATAACCAATTTTACATGAAACTAGTAACAAGTTTAACTCACTGTATAAATAAAAATACGCAAAACGGCAATCGTTTATTAACGCCAGATTTTTTTGTTAAATGTCAAAATTTTCATAAATGGTCGATATTGCTATTTTTTATATTAAATACAGGGTGAGTCAAAACTCAAGTACATTATTTTCTCAGTAATTTTAAATGAAACACCCTGTATTTTATATCACTATCGAAAATTACTATTACCGTACTTTCATTTTTATATAACATTCCCTATGTCTAAATTTATTAGTTGTTGATATATTTTCATTTTTCAGAGCAAATTAAATTTAAGACTGAATTGTCTAAAACAGACAATTTACGATTACTGATTATTAATCTGTAATCAAAGATGGCTACAAATTTTGTAATTAACTTTTATTGTTATCTGTTACTATAACGGATCTACGGAGCTTTACCCCACTAATCAATCACCCTGTATGGAAAAATCGATTTTTTTTTTATTTCAAACTATTTTAAAAATGTGACTAATGCAATGGCAATGATATTTTAAAGTACGTTAATAAATCAATATCTACAAATTGATGGTGTGTCAGTGGCATTAGACTGCAGATCGAGAGTTCCCTAGTTCGAACACGGCTGTTGCGTATCTTTCTTTTTTAATTTTTTTTAATAAATAATTAAAAGTTGATATACTTAAAATTAATTCATATTTTATAAGTTAATTATTATACATAAATATTATATATGCTGTTATGTATGGTTCTCATGTACGCATCTACTTGGCAACGTTGCACTTGGTAAACGGAACCACAAGTGACAGCTGTGACATGACAACCAGACATTGACAATACTATTATTAGGGACTCCATGTGAACAAGAATAATAATCTTAATTTATATATCCGTATAAAGCTTTAATAAAACCTATCGTAAATAGCTTTATGTTATGTTATGTCACACAGTCCAAAAGAGGCATACATTACATATCCCATTTTAAACAACCGTGGTATTATAAAAAATACTTTTTTATACTAGTGTAATTTTTGGAATTTTAAGCATTTTATATCGTCAAATTACTTTATATTCTCTCCTATAAGTAATAAAAAGGTTTTATTATAAAAAAGTTCTTTTTATAAAAGTGTAATTATTCAAATTATAATTTTTTAGCACATATTATATCATACTAGTGAAGTCGTCCATCTGGGAGTGATGACGCAAACAATGATGTTTTAAAATGAGAATAGGTGTCGTGTCATAGCTTATTCGAAAGGTTATTCAATTCTCTATTCACTAATATAAACATTAACATAATTATTTATACAAGGTGTCCAAAAGAATTTTTAATTAAATTAATTGAGACAAAAAGAAGAATGTATGTAATTTATTTAATGCAGATACATTTTACTGCTGTCAGAAAACAGAAAAAGATGTTAATTTGAAAAATAATTATTTCTTTTCGCATAAACTAAATGTTCAAACTGCTAAGAGGCAGGTGGGTGGCTTCAATAAGAGGCTTCAATATAAGAAGAGGCTTCAATATTGAATTTAAGCGAAAAACAATATTTATTTATCAAATAAACATTTTTTCCTGTTTTTGGAAAACAGTAAACTGTAATTCGAATTTAATAAATTATATACATTCTTCTTTTTGTCTCAATTAATTTAATTAAAAAAATATATTTTTGGGCACCCTGTATAAATAAATATGTTAATGTTAATATTAGTGAATAGAAAATTAAATAACCTTTCGAATAAGCTATCATGCGATCCCTATTATCATTTAAAAAATCATCGATTACGTCATCACACCCAGATGGATGACGTCACTAGTATGATATATATGCCAAAAAAAAAGAACACTCGCCCATTCTGGAGAGTCGTCCATTCTCGAGAACATGAATTTATTTCAACTGAAACGTCCTCACTCTACATAATATAAATTAAAAGGCTTATATCTTAAAACCATGATTTTTTGAAGCTAGGGGCCCATTAAGGCTTTTGTTCTACACATCAAGGACTACCCGAACCCAAAGTTTCAGAGCATTTGACAGAGAGCGATTTCCCATAAAGTTTCTGCAGAGTCCCTTGCATAAATATACAATGTACACTAATTTATATTGTAATCGTTCAACATCCGCTAATAACCTTTTTGCTTGATACAACTTTATGTAAATAAAATCAAAACAAATAAATTTTATAATTTTTTAAGTTTTTTTTTCGACAAAACATTTTTTTAAATATTTATTTTAAGTTTCCCCGTATATAAGCTCCGGTGTACTTGTGTTCCCCTTATTAATAATTCGATAGTATCAAATAAAACTCATTTGCCTGCCGACTCGAGCGAAAAACACGCAATGAAAAATCGAAAACAAAGTGATTTATGCCAAGATTCGTTTCTTCTTCTTTTATGTAATCCAATTTCGTGCCAAAATACTTAATAAAGAACAACTAAAATCAAATTATAAACTTGGATGGACTATTCTCCGGATTTTGTAATTCTTCGACGGAAAGTTGTTTGGAAGGAAAGGAAGTAGAGAGAACAAAAAATTAGATTTGATAATTAAGACGCCAAAATGATATAGGAGTGACAAATTGTTACAGAAACTTCTTTGGAAGTTACGTTTTTATGGCTCGTTTTTTACTTCGTAATAGGAACTATGCTGCAATAAATTAGTTTAAATAACACGCAGCGTATTTTGTGTCACGTTTAAAACTAACAAGAGTAGTTGTGATAGTATTAGGGAAAATCTTTTTTTTTTCTAGGGAAAAACAAATTTTAATCTTTCAGTTTGCAAGATCCAGTTTCAAATTTGTTTTGTTAGTATAAAAGACCATACAGAATTTAAGTTAGTAAGCAAAGCCTTACAATAGGCATAAAAGATTGCAGAATATAACCTATTTTTTTTAAGCTTTGATTAATAATTCTTTGGGGTCTGATTAATAATTATCAAATTATTGGTTACTTTATAAAGCATCCTTCGTATTTTCTACTTTTTTAATTACAATAGGCTACTATGTGTTGCTTATGGTAGGATTGGGAAAAACTTACCGGTTATAACCTAAAACTGTTCTCTTACACCCCAGAAACCAGTTTTTACTGTTGTTTTTGTCTTGGTTATAACCGGTTTTTTCATTTTACATCAGTAAAATGTATTTTGAATGAAATAAATCACATACATTCTTCTTTTTGCGTCAATTTATTTAAGTCAAATATTAGATTTTGGCCACCCTGAATAAATATTGATGTTAGTGTTTATATTACTGAATAGAGAATTTAATAACCTTTAAAATAAGCTACCTCACGAACCCTCTTACTATTTAAAAAATCATCGATTACGGCGTCACGCCCAAATGAAGGATGTTTGTCACTTTTATTGCATATAGTCCAGGAACTGAAGCTTTTCACCTCGCAATTTTTACAGAATGGATCGATTTGCTTGAAAATTTGAGAACAAGTAGTGGATAGTCCAAGGATTAAAATCTATATGATCCCGAAAGGCGCTTTTACTATGGGGAAGGTTGCCACCCCATCCCGGGGGTGGAAATTTTTTATTTTATTTTGACCGCAAAAGTTGATAAAAACATCCATTCAAAGCAAAAAATGTTCTATACATTTTTTTGATAAAATGAATACTTTTCGATTTATTCGCTATCGAAAGTGTTAGTTTTATATCGAAAAAATAAGTGTTTTTCAATAATATACTAATTTACGATTCACTCAATTTTTGCCGTAGAAAAAATTTTTTCAAACCAATTTCTTGGGAATTAAATAACCTACAATTTCATATTTAAACATTTTTTCGTATCTCTGATGCTAATCTTTCTATTCTGAAGAAATCGGCATTTTTACCAAACTACAAAAATTCGTTATTCGCTTTTAACTCCAGTTTTTTAAAAACTAATCTTTCTAAGCCAGTCAAACTTCTAGAATCTATTAATAATACATAAATAAAGAAGAATGAATAAGGCCAATGACTAAAAACATCGCTAACTTACATTACTATGCTTCCAATTGGATTTCTCCTTTTTTTTTTTTTCAAAAAAATATATTGATTTTTTAACCGTAACTTTTCTATTTTTTACCTTAGAAAGTTTGGCAAAAACGAATTTTGTAGGTTTGTATAAGGTCTATAAGCCTATTAATATTAATTCTTTTTAAAATCCTCAGTCGCAAAAAGAGGTGACTTTGAAAGGGTTGGTAAAGGTGGTTTTTGCATGTTATTGCAAGTTTTAATTATCAATAGCTCACTCAATCTTTGTAGTAGTAAAAATTTTTGCAAACTAGTCTTTTTAGAATTAAATAAGCTAAAATTTAATATTTAAACATTTTTTCGTATCTCTGATGCTAATCTTTCTATTCTGAATAAAAGGCCATTTTTATCCAAACTACAAGAATTCTTTATTCGTTTCTAACTCAATTTTTTTAAAAACTAATCATTCTAAGACGGTCAAACTTCTAGAACCTATTATTAATATAAAAATAAAGAAGACCAAATAAGGTTAATGACAAATTTTAATTAGGGTGGTGATTAGGAGGTTGCATCGAATCACTTTTTCGCTGAAAAAAGTAGGGACTAACATTCTTTTCAATATACGTCACTTAATTTTTGTTCTAATGACTTTGTTTTCATTTCTGGAGATAGATATTTTAAAATGCTTTAAATTAGTTTAAACAAGTTATCCTCGAAAAATGCATAGTTTTCCCGTCTTTTGACGTTGAAACTACAGTATTTAGCATTTGAAGAAGAAGAGCTAACATTTAATAATGTATAGCTCGATTACTATTGGTCTTAAAAAAAACTAAAAGAAACGGTTTTGTTTATTGTTTCAAAAGGTACATTTTTGTTAAGAAAAGGTGTTTTGATAAAACGAAAACTTTTGGAGTTATTAGCCGAAAACTTATTAACAACATCGATTTTTTCGATATAAAACTAACAATTTCGATAGCGAATAAATCGAAAACTATTAATTTTATCAAAAAAATGTATAGAAGTTTTTTTGCTTAGAATGAATGTTTTTACTAACTTTTGCGGTCAAAATATAATAAAAAATTTCCACCCCCGAGATGGGGTGACAACCACCCCCATGGTAAAAGCGCCTTTCAGCATTATATAGATTTTGATCCTTGGACTATCTACTACTTTTTCTCAAATTTTCAAGCAAATCGATCCATTCTGTAAAAATTGCGAGGTTTTGTCCTATTTTAAGCTTCATTACTTGGACTAATAGCATATTTTTTTAAAAAATCATAATTTAAAAATAAAAATCGACCTGTCTTGGGATTTTTTTCAAAGTGGCCTATTCTTGAAAAAATAAATTTATTTCATAATTCTCAACCGCTCCATATACATAGATACACATAATACCGGGTGTCCACTTATACAGGGTGTTTCCTTAATAATTGTCCATATAGTAACTGGAAAACCCTTAGCACAAAATACGAAGATTTAACCTAAAACACCTAAATAAAATATAGTTCATTACTGAGTTACGGGGTGTTTTATCTAAAAATTTAAAAATTATTTTTGCTCAGCATTTTAAAACTATTTTACGTATCCTTTTCATACTTGGCAGGAAGTATAGGTACTCTACAAACTATTAAATTATGTTAAAGAAACGTTTCTGGGCATTACCAGAGGCGTACAACGGGGGAAAGTGAATGGTTGACCCTTTCCAAATTCTACGCCACTGGCGAAATTGCTATTTTAGTTCCATTTTTGGATTCTCCAAATTCTTTCTATGAAAATAATATACTTGTCATTCGTAAAGATAAAGTTATTAGTTTTCGAGATCTTTGAAGTTAAAAATGAAACGACACGGTCATTTTGATCAGTGTATTGTGTCGCTTCATTTTTAACTTCAAATATCTCGAAAACCAATCATTTTATCGTTACCAATGAACAGTATATTATCTACATAAAAAGTATTGCAAAATCAAAAAATTACACTAAAATAGAAATTTCGTCAGTGGCGTAGAATTTGGGAAGGGTCAATCGTTCACTTTCCCCTATCGTACGCCTCTGGTAGTAGCTAGAAACGTTTATTTATCTTAATTTAGTAGGGTGTACAGTACCTACACTTTCTGCCAAGTATGATAAGGATACGCCAAATAGTTTTAAAGTAATAGGTACAAATAATTTTTAAATTTTAATCATATGAATCATATCATGAATAATTAATCAGAATAACTGTGCCGTTTCATATTTAACTTCAAATATCTCGAAAACTAATGATTTTATCGTTACCAATGAAGAGTATATTATTTACGTAGAAAAAATTGGGGAATCTAAAAATGGCACTAGAATACTAATTCCTCCAGTGGCGTAGAATTTGAGAAGGGTCAACCATCCGCTATCCCCTGTCGTACGCCTCTGGTAGTAGCTAGAAACGTTTGTTTGTCATAATTTAGTAGGGTGTCTAGCAGTCGAACTTTCTGTTAAGTATGAAAACGATATGTGGAATAGCTTTAAATTGCTGAGCAAAAATAGTTTTAAAGTTTTTAGATAAAACACCCTGTAACTCATTAAGGAACCACATTTTATTCAAGGGTTTTAGTTTAAATCTTCGTATTTTTTGATAAGGTTTCTCCAGTTTCTATATGGAAAATTATTAATGAAACACCCTGTATTTTCCCCCATTTTAACTGCCTATAACTTCTAAACGGCTCAAGATAGAAATATGCGGTTTTCACTGAAATGTTTTATTTTAGTAAGGGTTTTGTCTGAATGGATTGAATTTTTTATATAGCTTTTAAATACGAAAATAAATATGGCGGATTTTTGAAAAAAACGTTCTTAACTTTTTTTAATCGAAGACCCAGTATATCTTTCTGTAAATTGAAAGTTCATTCAACTATCCAGCGATATAAAGCTTTTCAAAATCGGTTGTCAAATCATTGAGTAATTAATTTTTAAAATGAGAGGTGCAACGTGGATATCACATACCTAAATAACATAACTAAGCAAATTATTGATATACCCTATTCCACGAACATACGCCTGTTTTGGATTACTTCGACAACGAATATTTTACTGTGCAAAATAAGAAGAACGAAAGTAAATTGCAAATTACATTGTTGTTTATTGGAATAATTATTAGCGTCATTTACTTTCGTACTTCTTATGTTGCACAGTAAAATATTCGTTGTCGAAGTAATCCAAAACAGGCGTATGTTCGTGGAATGGCCCATATTATGTTACGTGATTTCCACATTGCATCTCTCATTTTAAAAATTAATTGCTCAGTCATTTGACAACCGATTTTAAAAAAATTTATATCGCTTAATAGGTAAAC
Organism: Diabrotica virgifera virgifera; assembly: GCF_917563875.1. Taxonomy (NCBI): domain Eukaryota; kingdom Metazoa; phylum Arthropoda; class Insecta; order Coleoptera; family Chrysomelidae; genus Diabrotica; species Diabrotica virgifera. The sequence continues at coordinate 200,592,284 of NC_065449.1, read as the reverse complement.
CACCGTTTTTTCAAATCATTAGGTAAATGACCATTTTTGAGTCGCTTTTAAATAAAAAATGGCGGATTAAAAAAAACGTTGTTGACTTTTTTTATTAAAACACCCAGTATATTTTTTGTAACTTGAAAAAAACGGTCATTTACCTATCTAGCGATGTAAAATATTTTAAAATCGGTTGTCAAATGACTGAGCAATTAATTTTTAAAATGAGAGATGCAATGTGGAAATCACATAACATAATATCAATTTGCTTCGTTATGTTATTTAGGTATGTGATATCCACGTTGCACCTCTCATTTTAAAAATTAATTACTCAGCGATTTGACAACCGATTTTAAAAAACTTTATATCGTTGGATAGGCGAATAGCGTTTCTTTCAAATAATAAAAAAATATACTGGGTGTTCCATTAAAAAAAGTCAACTACGTTTTTTTCAAAAATCCGCCATTGTTATTTTCGTATTTGAAAGCGATATAAAAAATTCAGTCCATTCAGACAAAACTTTACTAAAAAAAAACATTTCAGCGAAAACCGCATATTTTTATCTTGAGCCGTTTAGAAGTTATAGGCAATTAAAATGGAGGAAAATATAAGTGGATACCAAGTATTATAAAAGTAATTCAATGCTATAAAAAGCAATTCAATGCTTTTTCCCCATCCAAAAATTGCGCAACGTCCCTATGGAAGTTTTCACTTCAAAAATATAAATGTCTTAGAGATACCTAAGAGGAACATAAGGCTTACACAAATCTACACCAAACTATTTGTTGCGCTAGTACTTCGATTTCAAGCCAGGATTTTCTCATTTCTTCTCCTTCTTCCCCTTTTCCCTTTTCCTATCTGCCTACTTTCTGGAAATGTGATTTGACATTTGTCAAATCTGTGACAGATATCACAAATGTGACATCTTCATTTTTTTCGCCTTATTTGATTTAATGTGTTTAGTTTGGTTCCATAAATTTTCATTCGAGATCTGATTAGGCTAAAATATACCAAGGATATTTTCGTGACACTCTATTAATCAAAACTATTAATTGGTGTATCGGTGTTTCCAGAAACTTCTTTGGTTTCTGTCAGAATTTGTCGTAAGCGTTGTCATGCGGCTCGTTATTGCCAAATCATATGACAAATCACTTGATAAATCATGTAGTGTAAAGTCGACTTAACAAGAATAGATGTGATAGTATTAGGGGAAAATGTTATTTTTGCATAGCAGGGTGTTTCTTCGGTATAACTGAGGAGTTATCTAGTTGATAGAATCAAGTATATATTAACAAATTTTGAAATTTGATTTTTATTTGAATACAGTTTAAATCTTGTTTTTAGCCTAAAATATCATCAAAAATTGTATATAATTCAGTAAGCAAAGTCTTGATATGGACATAAAATCTTGCACAAGATTTTGCAAGAAAACCTATAATATATCCTTTGCACAAGAAAACCTATAATATATTCTATACAAGTTTCGATTAATATAATTAGAATTGGTATACCACAGAATGAAGATAAAATAGTTATAATTGCAATAAAACAAACAATTTTAAATTAAAACGGTATATATAATTTATACTAATTTATATTTTAATTACTAGATTTATTTTAATAAAGCGTCCTTAAAAATACACAGTTATCACAGTTATCGCACATTGTCTTTGGTTTGTTTCACAAAAAAAAAAATCATCCGAAAGACGATGATTTGGATAGACTTTTTACATTGCAGTAAAAACCACGATAACCTGCGTATTTTTACATCTTTCAACAAATAAAACGTTTCTTTTCTATTTGAAACCATTAGTGCGGCCGATATGTGAAACAATTGCACATTTAATGATAAAAGCATATAATTTGGACCACATATACTACACATATAAAGGTTTAAATTTAGATATGAGGCCGTTTCAGATTTTGCCTTTTACAAAAATGGCGGGCATTCAAAATGGCGGCTATACATATGTGTTTAATAGTATCATAACTTTTGAACGAAAAGCCCGATTTTAACCAAATTTGGTATATAGGTTCTCTTTTTGATTTATAAGATGGATGTGGTGAACCAGAAGAATTGGTTTACCAGAAGTTGTGTTTTTACTGGTTGTTTATGTAAAAATATGTTTTTTTTTTCAATTTTTTCCCTCTGTATATATTAATTTTTCAAAAAGGTAATACCGCAATTGAAAAGAGCGTAAATATATTTTGTAGAAAATATTTTGATCTTTTTAGTTTTGTTAATTACCATTTAATAAATGGATAACGTATCACATGTACCTATGTGTGGCAGATTCGTGCAAATATTATAAGAAATATTGTGCATTTAATGGTAGAAGCATATAATTTGAAACACATGTACTAAGCATATCAAGGTTCAAATTAAGATATAAGGCCATTTCAGATTCTACCTTTTACAAAAATGGCGGGCATTCAAAATGGCGACTATACATATGTGACTAATAGCACGATAACTTTTGAACGAAATTTCCGAGTTTACCAAAATTTGGTATATATGTTCTTCTTTTGATGTGTAAGACCAAGGTCTTGAACCGGAAGCATCGATTTACCAGAAGTTGTTTTTTACCGATTTTTATGTAAAAGCATGTTGTTTTTTACCAATTCTTTCACCCTGTATATATTAATTTTTCCAAAAAGTTAATACCGACGTTAAAAAGGGCGTAAAAATATTTTTTAGGAAATATTTTGAACTCTTTAGTTATGTTAATTACCAATTAATAAATGCATAACGTATTTTCACATGTACCTATTCACCCATGTGCGGGCGATTCGTGCAAATAATATAAGAATTATTGTGCATTTAATGATAAAATCATATAATTTGGACCACACACTCTACACACACAAAGATTCAAATTTAGATATGAGGCCATCTCAGATTTTGTTTTTTTTTTACAAAAATGGCGGGCATTCAAAATGAATCTGCCGCACATAGGTAATAGGTACATGTGAAGATACGTTATGCATTTATTAAATGGTAATTAACATAATTAGAAATTTCAAAATCTTTCCTAAAAAATATTTTTACACTCTTTTCAATGGCGGTATTACCTTTTTGAAAAATTAATATATACAGGGTGAAAAAAATTGAAAAAAAAACAACATATTTTTACATAAGAAATAGTAAAAACACAACTTCTGGTAAACCGATTCTTCCGGTTCAGGACTTCAATCTTATCCATAAAAAAAAAGAATCTGGATGCCAAATTTGACTGAAATCGGACTTTTCGTTCAAAAGTTATCGTGCTATTAGTCACATATGTATAGCCACCAATTTGAATGATCGCCATTTTTGTAAAAGGCAAAATCTGAGATGGCAAATTATATGCTTCTACTATTAAATTCACAACAATTCTTATAATATTTGCACGCATCTGCTACACATAGGTACATGTGCAGATACGTTATGCATTTATTAAATGGTAATTCACATAACTAAAAAGTTCAAAATATTTCCTAAAACATATTCTTACGCTCTTTTCAATGGTGGTATTACAATTTTGAAAAAATACTATATACAGGGTGAAAAAATTGGAAATAAATTATTTACATAATATAAAATAGTTTTACATAAAAAACCAGGAAAACACAACTTCTAGTAAATCGATTCTTCCAGACGATTCAACGATCTTGTAAATCACAAAAAGAACCTATATACCAAATTTGGTTAAAATTGGACTTTCCATTCAAAAGATATCGTACTATTAGTCACATGTGTATAGTCGCCCAATTTGAATGACCGCCATTTTTGTAAAAGGCAAAATCTGAGATGGCCTCATATCTAAATTTGAACCTCTGTATGTGCAGTATATGTGGACCAAATTATATGCTTGTATCATTAAATGTGCAATTCTTAATAATATTTGCACGAATCTGCCGCACTACATTTTATTCCTTGCAATTCCTTAAAAAAAAGCAATGCTTGCAGGTAAAAAATAAACAATGTATTTAGAATATTAAAGTTCAGACATTGGTGAAGTCTATATATCCCGAAACACAACGGTATATCAATTTGTTTATGGATATTTTAAACTGACTTTTGCAGTATGAAATTAAAATGTCATCAAAAACTTTGAAACTACCTGACTTAAGCTTTCGTCACAAGAAAAACTTTTGGCTTAAAATAACTTACATTACAGTAGATCCTCGATTATCCGTCAGGACACCGGACCAGGAGTATGACGGATAATCGAAAAGACGGTTAAGAGAACATTAAAAAAAATAAAAATTGATAATAAAACTCTCAAATTTTATTTGTATCTTTTGTTTGTTGGTATAAGAGAAATTTGTGTTCGTGTTAATATTGTCGAGTTTGGTTTGAAATATTCTGAAATCTTTGTTTGTTTTACTGATGCTTCACATTTTGCAAGGGCTGATTTTCTTATTCGGCGTGATATCATGCAATCTACTTTAGTGGATTCTTTTTGTCGAGAATACCACTCGATGAATGGTTGCATGTGAGATGCAGCTTCTCTAGCTTTTTTAGGAAAATTTTTGTCAGTCGCAAAAGCATCATCGACATCGCCACCGTCAAATTCCAAGTGTGTGTCAGCTTCTAAACTTGTTTCGTCAGCCTCTGTTTTGCCATTTCAACAATTTCATCATCTGTCAGCAATCGATAGTCATTTGCGTCCTCATCACAAATTAACCATTCGTCATCTTTAGGCAACGAAAACAAAACAGTTGATTCAGCCATAACTTCATCTGTTGCCACACTGTACATTTCAGCGAATTTCGTTTGGCTTATCACAATGCTAAAAAAGTGGTTATGTACTCAATACAACTTATGTTCGGACCCTGACGATCAACAGAGGTGACGGTTAATGGAGAGACGGATAATCGAGGTTCCACTGTATTAAAAAAAGTGGTTTTCAAGCAAAAAAACAGTTCATTGATAATTTGTTTACTTTGTATAATTAACGGAGTACTCATAAAAATTATTTACAATTTAAAATAAGAGACAACTTTAATTAAAATTAATCAAAACTTTCTCTTTTTTACAAATTAAGACGCTTGCTCACATTTCAACTCAGTAGACAAAAAATTTTCGCTTGAACATCATCGAGCAAAACTCAAAAGGCGAAGGCTATTGACCGAAACTTTTTATACTTACTTACTTACTTAGTCCTAAGCCTTTCTACCTTTAGGTGTAAGGCTGGTGGAGTTGAGTTTGGCATTGTAGTCTCCATGCTTTCCGATCTTGCGCTAGGTTTCTTGCACTTTCCAATGTCAATCCCTTCTTCTCGACTTCTTTCCTGATTTCATCTACCCACATAACTCTTGGTCTCCCTCTTTTGTTTTTCCCCTGCACTCTCGTTTCGAACACTCGTTTTGTTAGCCTCTCGTTCGACATTCTACACACGTGCCCGAACCATCTAAGTTGTCCTTCTACTATTTTTTCATTGATTGGTTCTAGTTTTAGGTTTTGTCTAATTGTTTCGTTTCGTATTTTGTCTGTCCTTTTTCTGTTTGCTATTTTCCTCAGGAACCTCATTTCCATAGCATTGACTCTGGATTTTTGTCTCCCCGTCAATGTCCATGTCTCGCTGCTATACATGATTGTTGGTCTAACTACTGATTTAACGACTGCCGTTTTTACTTTTTCCGGTATCCCTTTTTTCCCAAAAAATGTTGTTTTCATAGTGTTAAATAAGCTTCCTGTTCGTCCCATTCTCTCGTTTATTTCCATGTCTTGTTTACCATTTGATTCGATTATTACTCCTAGGTATTTAAAATATTCCACTTGCTCTAGTTGTTTCCCGTCTAATTCTATTGCGTGTGTCTTCCTCGTATTTGAAATTATCATTGTTTTTGTTTTCTCTGTATTAATTTTCATATTTATGTTTGATAGTTCTTCTTCTAGGATTTCAAGATTGTTCTGTAAGTCTTCTCTGTTTTCTGCTATCAATACCATGTCGTCTGCAAATAGTAGCTCCGATAGTTGAGTCTGTTTCATTTGCCAGTATCCTAATGTTAGTTTTCTCATTCTTCTCTTGGCTTTCTTTATCGCTTCATCCAGTACCACTGAGAATAGCAGTGGGCTCAGCACGCATCCCTGTTTGACGCCTTGACTTGTAGAAAATTCTCTGGATTCCTCGTTATTGGTTCTTACTGTATTTGTATTATTTTTGTACATATCCTTTATTACTTCTATTATGTGTCTGTCGACTCCCCTTTCTGTTAGTGTCTTCCAAACGTCCTTTCTTCGGATTCTGTCAAACGCCTTTTCCAGGTCAATGAAGCACATATGTATCTCTCTATTTTTCTTGATTACCTTCTCACTTACTTGTCTTAATGTGAATATTAGGTCTTGCGTGCTTCTGTCCTTCCTGAATCCACACTGTGTGTCTTCCATAGTTGTTTCTATTTGTGTTTTTATTCTTGTCTCTAGTATTCTTGCTAATACCTTCCCAGGGATACTTGATATGGTGATACCTCGGTAATTATTACAGTTTCTCTTGTCTCCCTTTTTGTGTATTGGTAATATAATGTCTTTCTTCCAGTCCTTTGGTAATTCTGCTCTATTTATGATATCATTCATTAGTTCTTTCATGCTATCCATTCCCTCTGTCCCCATGAATTTTATCATTTCCGGGGTGATATGATCCTTGCCTGGTGCTTTGCCCAGTTTTACTCTTTCTATTGCTTTCTCTAATTCCTCTCTTGTTATGGATTCCACTTGTTGTTCTTCATTCCTTTCTTGTATCTCCCCTATGTTGTCCTTGTCTACATGAGTTAGCTCTTTGAAATGTTCTCTCCATCTTTCCATTATTTGTTTTTCTTCTGTTAGTACGTTTCCATTCTTGTCTTTTATATTCGGCATCGTGTGCTCTTTCTTTTGTCTGAGTTGTTTTAATGCGCCGTAGAAGAGTTTTTGGTTTTCCCTATAATTTTTTGTCATTTTTTGTCCAAATATCTCCCATGACCTTTCCTTTCCTGCTTTCACCGCTATTTTAACCTCTTTCCTTTTTTCTTTATATGCTTCGTAATCTTCCGGGTGTTTTGTGCTTAGGTATCTTTTCCATTTGTCTTTTTTGTTCTTTATTTTCTCTCGTATTTCTTCCGTCCACCATTCTGTTCTCCTCATGTTAGTGTTTGCTATTTTTGCTTTCCCGCAAGTTTCCTCAGCTGCTTTGATTATGCTGGTTTTTAGATATTCCCATTTTTTTTCTATATTTGTATTTTTTGCCCTACCTTTCAAAGTATTATCTAATTTTTCTTGGAATTTCTTCTTATATATTTCCTCTTTTAATTTGTAACTTTTTATTTTTTCATTTACTACCTTTCTTCTCTTTTCTTCTTTTTCCTCTGTTGTTCTCATTCTCATTATTACTAGATGGTGGTCACTGCCAATCTCCGAGCCTCTTTTCACTTTCGTATCCTGTACTCTTTTCCATTTGTTGCTGCTTACCAAAAAGTAATCTATGATTGATTTTTCGTTTCTGCTGTCTTGTACTCTCGTGTATTTGTGTACTTCTTTATGTTTAAATTTTGTATTTGTTATAACTAGTTTATTCTCCATACATATATCTATTATTCTTTCACCATTTCTGTTTAGCATTTCTTCTCCTTCTTTTCCCATGCACTCCTCTATTCCGCTGTTGTTGTTTCCGACTCTACCGTTTAGATCTCCCATTACAATTATGTTTTCTTCCCCATTATCAATTTGCATTTGGAGCTCCTCGAAAAATTTATCTTTCTCTTCCTTTCTTGCATCTTCATTTACTCCGTAGGCTGTTATTATTGTCCATATTTCTTCGTCCATCAGTTTAATTTTCACCGATAATATTCTCTGGTTAACATATGTTTCTTCTATAACGTGTTGTAGTCTATTCGGTGCAATTATTATCCCGACTCCTTCTTTTGCTCTCTCTTTTGTATCCGCTCCTACCCAAAGTAACCAATATCCTTTGTGTATTTTCTTAAGACCTTTTCCTTTCATCTTCGTTTCTGTTATTCCTAGTATTTCTATTTTTTGTCTTATCATATCTTCTACCAGTTCTTCCTCTTTTCCATTGATGCTTCTCACATTCCATGTTCCCATTTTTATCTCTCCTTTTTTCTGCAATCTAGCTTTCCCCTTTTTCCTATTTTCATCCTTGTTTACCTTTGCATCATCTTTTTCCCTATCGCTTTTCCCATTCATTGCCTTGGTTGTCATTGTTGTGGGTCCGGTCTCATTATTTTCTTTTAGTTTTTTGAAGTCCCTTCCCCGATATTTCTGTGAGTTAGTATAAGTTTCTCTTTATTATGGTCCCATTTCCACTCCTTTCCATTAATCTCCAGTTTCATATATCCTATCTTCGTAGTATTACCTTTGTCTTTTTCTTCTTTTGCCATTTTCCTAATTTTTGCTTGTATTTCCCTTTCCTTTCTTGTTAAATCTGATTCTATATACACCTTTTGTCCCTGTAGATTTTTCAGTTTTCCTTTGTTTTTTAGTACACTCATCTTATCCGTTAGGTTTTCCATTTCTGCTACAAAGATTTGGTCGCCGATCTTCACCGCTCCTCTCAGTCTGACCTCTAATTTCAGATTTCTTCCTATGAAGTGTTCTACTGACTCCTTTACAGGCTTTCCGTCGGTAGCATCTAGTGTTAGGCCTTTTAATACTATATTATTTCTCCGTCTATCTTTTTCCAATTGTTCTATTCTATTGTTTGCCATTTTTAAACCTTCTTCCAATTTTTCGTTTTTTTCTTTCAGCTCCTTAATATATTCCATCGTTTCTTTTTGGTCTTTCCGTATGGTTCTTATTTCTGCCATCATTTCATCATTTTTCCACATAACTTCCCGCATCATTTTTATCATCTCTTCATTTGTGTCGTTGCTTTTATTCGGTGTTCGTCTCGTCAGGTTACTCTTTTCAAAATATAATTTATCAAAACTTTCTCTTTTTTACAAATTAAGACGCTTGCTCACATTTCAACTCAGTAGACAAAAAATTTTCGCTTGAACATCATCGAGCAAAACTCAAAAGGCGAAGGCTATTGACCGAAACTTTTTATAACTGAAGATAAATAAACATCCTAACTTCCTATACCTACAAAAACAACTCGAACTTTTCTAAGCGGGCATCTCTTTTAAGTAAACAAAAAACGGCCTTAAATCCAAACTCAGTTTAGTGTTAAATCTTGTTTGTTATAGGTTTATTCAAACTGCAGGAATTGGTGAAGTCGCCCGGCGCGGCCCGGACGGAGATGTACATCCGGCAAGCGGGCCCTGGATCTTATAGGCAGGTCCTGCGGGAAGTCAGACAGAAGGAGCTCTATAAGCTGATAGTGGATACTAATCCGAGGAATATTAATCAGTTTTTCAGAGCGGTAAGTGTATTTTTAAAGTAGAACGTTATATGAGTATGCATATTAATTTATGAATTTTTTAATATTCTACTTTTATACCTTTCTTATTATATGAATCTGTGATTCTATTAACTAAGGGAGTTAGAACTAAGATAATATTTATTCTAATAAGTACTGTACACGAAGCAATAAAGCACTAAAAACGGCCTTACCTCCGAAAAAAAAAGGACAAGACGGATCTTAATAATTATTTTTGCATTCGATTCTTGAATGCGCCAGGAAACTTTGTGAACCGGAGCCATGATATAATATTGAAAAACTGCATACAATAAATGCATTCTTAACGTGCATCTCAAACAGACAATAAAAAAAATTCAGAACTCGTCAATTATCGGCGGAAATGAGTTCAATTTTGTTACTCGGGGGGTTTTTGGGGTCGCTGAAAACGAATATGACGTCAAAAGTGATCTCCGGAGTATCTAGTGCGAAGGGTACCTACTGTTTACCTTGTCATTAAAATTCATTAAAAAATTGGTTAAAAATCATTACTCGAGGGGTTTTTGGGGCCGCTAACGACGAATATGACATCGGAAGTGATTTTCGGAGTACCTGGTGCCCAGGGTACCCTACTGTTTAGTCCTCTTGTGGAGTTTTCGGCAAAAAATTTATTAAAGCATTAGTCAAAAATCATTACTCGGGGGGTTTTTAGGGTCGCTAACGACTAATATGACATCGGAAGTGATCTCAGGAATACCTGGTGACCAGGGTACCTACTGTTTACCTCGTCTTCGGGAGTTTTCGGCAAATTCATTAAAAAATTAGTCAAAAATCATTACTCAATGGGTTTTTGGGGCCGCTGACGACAAATATGGCATCGGGAGTGATCTCCGGAGTACCTGGTGCCCAGGGTACCTACTGTTTATCTCGTGACTAATGATTTTTGACTAATTTTTTTAATGAATTTACAAAAAATTTCGGAAGACGAGGTAAACATTAGGTATCTTGGGTATCAGGTACTCAGGAGATCACTTCCGATGTCATATTCGTCGTCAGAGACCCCAAAAACCCCTGAGTAATGAGTCTTAACTAATTTTTTAATGAATTTGCCAAAAACTCCAGAAAACGAGGTAAACAGTAGATACCCTGGGTACCAGGTACTCTGTAGAATACTTCGATGTCATATTCGTCGTCAGCGACCCAAAACCCCCCGAGTAATGATTTTTGGCTAATTTTTTATTGAATTTTCCGAAAACTCCGTAAGAAGTAGGTACCCTGGGCACCAGGTATTCCGGAGATCACTTCCTAGTCATATTAGTCGTTAGCGTCCCCAAAAACCCCCGAGTAATTATTTTTGACTAATTTTGTAATACATTTTTTGCCGAAAACTCCACAAGAGAGCTAAACAGTGAGACATGGGTAGCAGAGACACTTGAAATATCTTCCCTCCTTTTCGCCCTGTGTAGATATCATTACTTGTGCGTGATTGCTGTATCTAATGTTACTTATTTCTAATATGTTCGGCAGCCGTGCAGTTTCAGTTTAGCATTTATCGTGATTGAGTGTGTTTTGTGAGCACTAAGTAATATAAAATCATACCGATGTTCTGAAAATTTTTTATAAAAGAATGTTAATTAATAGGATTTTTCTAGTATTACCATGACATTCTGTGTAGATTAGTAAACATGACGCCATAGTTTACCAAAGCAAACTAAGTTTTATAATAATAAAAATAATATTTTTTAAATTTTATGGCAAATGGGCAACAGTGAGACGGGGTACATTGAGACATGTCTCACTGTTACCCAGATGTTATAAAAAAAAATTACATTTTGTATTTTTTTCTAAAATTTCTAGTAAAAGACATTAGGATGAGATCGCCAAGGCAGTTTGATATAGTCATACTAAACGGCAAAATTCATTGTTCTCATTCGAAATAAATTTTAATTTAATAAGTGTACGTTAATTTTCAATCACAATTTTTTTAATTAATAAGTATGTACTTTGTAACTTAAATTTGTTTTTTTATATTTTTTTTTCATATAAATAAATATTTTGCAACTTAAATTTTTTTATATATTCTTTTATATAAATATTATACTGTCTCGCTGTTACCCATACCCATGAATGTGTAACACAATTGACAACTTGACTTCAAGTTACTTGACCTTATGTGTCGAATACAAACTAAACACACGGAGCTTTTTTCAAATTTGACTCTTTTTGTGCAATGAAGACATGTGAGAGTACAATCCTAAAGAAATTTTGAATATGCATGTTATAGTAGTGGACTTATGGTTAAATGAAAAAAAGTGTCTCACTGTTACCCAGTTTTCCCTACACCGAAAATCACTTCCGATGTCATATTCGTCGTTAGTGGCCCCAAAAACCCCCGTGTAATGATTTTTGACTAATTTTTTAAAGAATTTTAATGACGAGGTATACAGTAGGTACCCTTGGCACCAGATAATACGGAGATCACTTACTACATCAGATTCGTTTTCAGCGACCCCAAAAATCCCCTAGTAACAAAATTGAACTCATTTCCGCCGATAATTGATGACTTAAGGGGTGAAGACCAGCCCCTAATTAGCCACTTAAATGAAATTAATCGTTACCGCTCCACAAATTATTTTACTTATGTTGTGTTTATATGATCTGTAAGTTTCATCGATTTAAAGTACATACTTATTTTTGAAAAAATTTGGTTTCAAAATAAAATTTTAAAAAATTAAAATTTTTAAAAATGTGCTTTTTTTTTAAAATATCTTAAAAATTGTTAGAGATACCAAAAATCTCGAAAAACAAAAAAAGTCAGATTTGCTTTTTTGAATATCATGTATTTTTTTGTTTTTCTGTTAGACAAAAATTGATTGAGATTTGGTGTTTCTAAATTTGCATACATTCGTGATCAGTGACTCGTTCAACCCCTTTTAACTACAGCCCTTTCAATAATAAGGACTTTGAGCCGATGAAACTTACAGATCATATAAACAATATATACACGAGTCAAGAAAATTGTGAAGTCGTAACGATTAAGTTAATTTAAGATACTAATTAGGGGGTGATTTTCTCGATTTTTTTACCAAAACCAAAAGGGACTAACTTTATTTTGAGCGTAACTTGTTTAATTTTGATGCTAGAATTTTTTTTTATAAGACAAAAATGAAGCTCTTTTTAAACACTTTAAATAAGTTGTAATGAGTTTTCCCCGAAATGTGCTTCGTTTTTGGTAATTTCACGTTAAAGTGTTCCATTTGGAATTTGACGAATATGAACCTATTTTTCATTAGTTATAACTCTGCTTCTACTAAGTGTAGAGACGTGATATATACACCATTTTTTAAATTTTTTACAGGATATATTTTTGCTAAGAATGTTTTTTCGACAAAATACTTAGTATTTGAGTTATTTGCGAAAAACCGTCTAAAAGCGTGGTAATTTTGTTGAAAAAATGAACATATTCACTGTCAAATAACTCGAAAAGTATTGACTTAGTGAAAAAACTCTATAGAACAAAAGTCACTTAAAATTAGCCAGTTTATCCATTTCCTGACTTTCTTTGGACGAATATTTTTTCACCCCCAAGAGGGGGTGAAAACCAACCCCAGGGCAAAAGCACATATCGGCACAATATCACTTTTTTTCTTTGACTTGTTAGCTATGTGTATGCCAAATTTCATGCTAATCCAAGCGGTTCTTTAAAATTTAGAGGTTTTGCAATATTTTACCGTTAAAGAACGGACTAAAAAGTTTGGCAAAGTTTTTGCATAGATTTAAAAAAATTAACTATTTTTACAAAAATTAATTTACAAAACAACGTCTTTCTTAAAATTAAAAGTTTTACAATTTTTTTTTCTATAACACGTCTAGATCTAAAACTCCCCATAACACTTCTTTTGGACTCTATAGTTTAACATAGACGTGATCAAATAGATAAATTTTAAATTTTTTTACTTAATTTTTGTGATTTAACTTTGCAATTCATGAATCTACAACTATTATTTTTAAAAATTCATAACTTTTACGAGAAGAAGACTGAAAGTCTACAACAATTTTCATAGTCTTCACAATGGTAAGAGATATGTGCTGTAAAAATTTCAGAAAAAAAAAATATTAAAATGGAACAGAGTTGTAGCGAGTGATTTTATTTTTAGGTTAAAATTCCGATTTTGACAAATTTGATTTTTTAATAAAAAGTTAAGTGATCGTGTGGGAAAAAAAATAAATACGCCATTTTAATTGCCTATTTGTCTAATTTGTAAAATTCATATTATAGTTTTCAAAAAGCGTATACAGGGTGAAATTTTTTCTAAGACCCAAACGAACTAATTTTTTAAAGTGGGACCTGATTTTTCTCTAGTTTTGAATAAGTTAGTTGAGTGGGTGGTAACACAAATTAAATATTTGTTCAAAAAAATTAATATTTGTAATAAAAGTTGATTTTTTTAAATCTATGGTTCACTTTACCAAACTTTTAATTCATAGTCAAATTTGATTTTTTTATAAAAAATTAAGTAATCGTGTGCGGAAATAAATAAATATGATATTTTAATGGCCTATTTGTTTAATGTATAAAAATCATAATAGAGTTTTCAAAAAGCGTATACAGGTAACTTTGTACGTTACAGTAACAGGTAACAGTATAACTTTGGTAATTATACCTTTTTTCAAAACCTTATTTTTGAGTTATTGATGAAAAATTGGTTAAAAACATGCATTTTTCTCAAGAAAAGTTATAATCTTTGATCTTTAATAACTCAAAAATTTTGATTTATTTTAATAACTTTATATAACGAATTTTGCTTGAAATTTGTCCCTCTATCGAATTATAGGGTTATTTTTAATAAAATAATTTTCACCCTCGAGAAGGGGTGGCATCCACCCCCAGGGTAAAAGCGCAGGTTGGCACCATATCACCTTTGTTCCTTGAGATATTCTCTAACCACTCACCAATTTTCATGCAAATCGCTGGAGGTTCAACGAAATCGGAGGTAATAGCTCATATCCACCTTCAGTGACTCCACTAATAAATCGATTCCATCTATTGCAAATTTCTAGTACCGGTCATAGTACCGTTGTGGGTAGGGCAACAGTTATATTATCGCATAACTTTTTTGTTTTTAATTTTTAAGCATTATTGAGTCTGGATTATTAAAATGTAAGGTATTACAGTACTAAAAGATACTCTTACTTTAAGTCGATAGGATACATTGTTTTCTAGAAAATCCGATTTTAACATTTTTCGTTTTTTGAATATCAAAATAAATAAAAAAAAACTATTTAGAAAAACGGAAACTGGTACGTTTATTTGTATTCCAGATATGAATCGATTTCATTAATTGCAAATTTCTAGTACCGCTCATATGCGTCCGTTTTGGGTAGGTCAACGGTTATTTTATCGCATAACTTTTTGTCTTTAATTTTTAAGAATTTTTGACACTAGATTATTAAATTATGCGGTATTTTAGTAGTCAAAGCTACTTTTGCTTTAAGTTGGTAAAATACACCGTTTTTTTTTTAATTTTTTTTTCAATTTTTTTCAAATTCAGGAAACGAAAAATTTTCAAATCGATTTTTCTAGAAAACGGTGTGTTCTACCGACTTAAAGCAAGAGTACCTCACTTTAGTACTAGAATACCTCGCAATTTAATAATCAAGTACCGGTATCAAAAATGCTTAAAAGTTAAAGACAAAAAAGTTATGCAATAAAATAACCGTTGCCCCACCCAAAACGTACGCCTATGACTGGTAGTAGAAATCCACAATAGATGTAACCGATTTAATGCTGGAAGATAAATGTGTGTACCAATTTTCGTTTTTCTAACTAGATGCGTTCTGAAGGTATTTAAGAAAAACTAATTACAAGACGCCATCTTGAAAGAGCTCTAACTCCCTTAGGAAGCATTTTCGGTCAAGGTGAATTTGGTTAAATTGTCTTAAAATTATCTGAGGAACCTCCTGTCTTCGTTTGTCAGTAGAGTTTTTGGACACCCTCTATATATGTATATACACCGTTCTTAGTCGTCAACGCCGCGGTAGGGATCTATGAAGGAGTATCACCAAGCCGCAAGCCCTTATCCCTTGCCGTACCGCTTCACTATGGGCCGATCAGACACCAGTTTATTCCAGACCAAGTCGTAGGTTTTTTTGAATTTTATACTACGACGTTGGCCCTTTTATTTTTCAAATGACCGGGCTGGGACTCGAACCTCGATCGTAAATCCGCTAGACTTGTCGATCGAGCGCGCCTCAGCCCACTGAGCCGTCTGACCGACAAAAGGAATATTTAAAATTCACTAAGTAAGGGTTGCATTAAATCACATAACGTTTTCGGAATAAAAAATCCATCATCAGTTTTACTAAAAGCCCTACAATAATAGTCCTTGGGTCCACATATAAAATTATTATTTATGACCACACCGTCGAAATTTTTGTATTTGTTATTTGGGTGGAGTCGGACAAATTTGGAGCTTGGCGTATTATGGTAGTGGGGCGTTTGTCTGTCGAGCTGTCACAAAGTTGTCAATTTTATGCAAAAAAAAATGTATAACCACATTGGTCATTTTATTTTAATCAATGGTTTTTATGATATAAACAGCGAAAACAATTTTGTCGGACAATAATATTGGGCCATATGACGCGTCGGACACGCTAAGTATGTCAAATTTATGAAAATAATATATTTATTACCACATGGCTAATTTTAACAGAATCTACCATAAAATTATGAGAATTACATAAGAATGTACACAAATTTTCAGATCAAAATTTTTCCAAAATTTTCCCTCTTATCGGAAATTTTTTTGGAAAATGTTGGGTACAACTCTACGTCACACTCTTTTAAATATTGTACTTAGTGTGTGTACCAATTTTTAGCTAAATCGATTCAAAGGTAACCGAGAATAATTGTTTTAATTTTTTTTGACAATGCCTGCTCTTAAGGGCGTCGATAACCTAAAAGAATTAAGTTTTCTCTTCGCTTGCCCCAACATTTTTTCAGAAAATTACATTTTTTGTTTAATAATATAATTAATTACTTGAAACCTACTATTTTGTCGGAAAAATGGTTGTAAAGATAAGGGATGCACTAACCCAGCATAATTTAAAAGTATAGTTTACTGGTAAAAATTTAATTTTTTGTCCGACTGTCGATTTGCCCCAATATTTTTGTAGCGCACTTAGATTTTTTGATTTAGAATATAATTACTTATAACCTTCTATTTTTGTCGAAAAAATGGTGGTAAATAAAAAAATTCCAGGAAATTGACATCTTCGGTTCATGCGACTGCGCAAAAGGCCCGTGAAAATTGTCCGACAAGTTTACCACATTATTGTAAAAAGGAGTTATGGTAGATTCTTTTCAAATTAGCCATGTGGTAATAAATTAATTATTTTCATAAATTTGACATATTTGGGGTGTCCGACGCGTCATATGGCCCAATATTTTTGTCCGACAAAATTGTTTTCGATGTTTATATAATAAAAACCATTGATTAAAATAAAATGACCAATATGGTTATAATTTTTTTTTCTTGCATAGAATTGACAACTTGACAACGTGACAGCTCGACAGACAAACGCCCCACTACGATAATGCGCCAAGCTCCAAATTTGTCCTACTCTACCCAAATAACAAGTACAAAAAGTTTCGACGGTGTGGTCATAAATAATAATTTTATATGTGGGCTTAAGGACTATAAGTATAACCGAATTAGTCAAAAAAAATGATTTAAAAAGTTGACTTAAAATATGCAAGAGGTCATACTTACAAAAAATTGAATGCCTGAGCCAATTAAATGGTTTGGGTAAAAACCCTTTAAATGTTGTAAATTGTTGTATTACGTACATATTTTTAATAATACTTAGTGATGTAAGTATTCTTAGACCCGTGTTGAGCTGCCCCCCCCCACTTGTAAAAATCAAAAAAAAAATAGCCCTGATTTATGAGCTATTTATGAGCTCTCATATTCCGCAAACTAAAAATTTTGAGCTCGTTCCACTGAGCAGGAATTTTATACTTTAGTGGGGGGGCTGAGTCAGCCCCTCCCCACTTCTTAAAAATAGGAATATTGAATCGGTTTTTGCGGCAGAATTACGAGCTATTGATGAGCTCTTGAAATTATATAGTTTCGATTTTTGAGCTCATCCTCTTCACCCCCAAACAACCGTTTAATTGATTTAACTTAAGAGAAAAATGCTGAGTAAACTTAAAATATATCGTATTGCGGATATAATTCCTATAGCTTATATACTCTAAGAATAAACTATTAAATCACGTGCATTTCGATTATTGAGCTTCAACCCCTTCGCAAGAAAACCACCCTATCTTCCCGGCTTAAGAGAAAGTTGTACTTAAAATGCATTAAACTAATTATTTGGCGACAACATATCATTGAATAATTTATAAGCTTCCAAATTACGCGCATTTAGATCAGTAAATTGCAATTTATTTTGTATAGTGCAGTCACTGAAAGTGAAAATCAACGATTACCTTCAATTTCGGTATTTAAGCGTGATTTAAGAGTTTATTCTTAGAATATAAGCTATACGAGTAAAACTACTATTAACTTTTTTGTAAAAACTTACATTTTTTCAGTGATTTACGAAAAACCGCTTCAAAGCATGCATTTTTTTCACGAATAATTAAAATTTTTAATCTTTAATAACTTAATAAGTATTGACTTATTTTAATAACTTTATATAATAAATTTTAATTATAATTTGTTCTTTTATAGATTTGTGTAGTTATTTTTTATAAAATAATTTTCACCCCCGAGAAGGGGCGGTATCCACCCTCAGGGTAAAGGCGCAAGGTGGTACCATGTCACCTTTGTTTCTTGAGGTATCCTCTAACCACTGACCAATTTTCGTAAAAATCGATAAAGGTTCACCGCAATTGAAGGTAATCGTTGATTTTTACTTTCAGTGACTGCACTATACAAAATAAATGGCAATTTGCTGATTTAAATGCGCGTAATTTGGAACCTTATAAATTATTAAATGATATGTAGTCGCCAAATAATTAATTTAATGCATTTGAAGTACAACTTTCTCTTAAGCCGGGAAGATAGGGTGGTTTTCTTGCGAAGGGGTTGTAGCTCAATAATCGAAATACACGTGATTTAATAGTTTATTCTTAGAGTATATACGCTATAGGAATTATATCCGCAATACGATATATTTTATGTTTTCTCAGCATTTTTCTCGTAACTTAAATCAATTAAAGGGTTGTTTGAGGGTGAAGGGGATGAGCCCAAAAATTGAAACTATATAATTTCAAGAGCTCATAAATAGCTCGTAATTCTGCTGCAAAAACCGATTCAATATTCCTATTTTTAAGTAGTGGGGGGGGGCTGACTCAGCCCCCCCCCCCACTACTAGTAAACCTACACCTACACCTAATAAAGTATCAAATTCCTGCTCAGTGGAACGAGCTCAAAATTTTTAGTTTGCGGAATATGAGAGCTCATAAATAGCTCATAAATCAGGGCTATTTGTTTTTTGATTTTTGTAAGTGGGGGGGGGGGGGCAGCTCAACATGGGTTATTAGATATTACCCAGGGCAACACAGGACTCTTCCAACGTGGTTCGAATTTAAAGATTCCGACCTAAAACTTCTTTGTTCTTCTGCTAGTGTTATAATTTCATTCAGTTTATTTGTTATCACTTTGGTTATTAATTTTAGTGCTGTTGTTAATAAATTAATTCCTTTGTAATTTTTCGGGTCTGATTTGTCTCGCTTTTTGAAGAGAGGTAGTAGGATGCTTCATTTACATTCTTGTGGTATTATGGTTTGTTCTATAATCTTTTAGATTAGTTATATTTGTTTGGTCAGATTGTCATCCGTACTTTAGGAGTTTATTTGGTATTCTGTCCTCTCCTGGTGATTTTTATTTTTATATTTTCTTAATTCTTTCTCTACCTCTCTCTCCTCAATGTTTATTTCTTCCTTTATCCTCACTTCTGCTGTTGGTGGTTCATTGTCGTCAAGTTTAGCAAATAAAGATCTAAAATATTCTGCCTGTCTGTACAAACCTCGAGTAAGTACTGATCCTATAAAGAAAAGAAATCATTAAAAAAAATTCCCTTTCAACATATTTCGAATATATCAGCCCTGTAGTACGTTCTTTAACGGTAAAATATTGCAAAACTTCTAAATTTTAAAGAACCACTTGGATTGACATGAAATTTGGCATACATACACATAGCTGACAAGTCAAAAAAAGTGATATTGTGCCGATATGCGCTTTTTCCCTGGGGGTGGATTTCACCCCTTCTCGGGGGTGCAAAAATATACTTCCAAAAAGTCCGGAAATGGATAAACTAACTAAATTTAAGCAACTTCTATTCTATAGAGTTTTTTCATTAGGTCAGTATTTTTCGAGTTATTTGTGAGTTAATAGGTTCATTTTTTCACAAAATAACCATGCTTTTAGACGGTTTTTCGCAAATAACTCAAAAAGTAAATATTTTGTCAAAGAAAATGTTCCCTGCAAAAATATAGCCTGAAAAAAAGTGAAAAAAAAATAGTATATGCGTGAGGTCTTTAGACCTAGTAAAAGGAGAGTTATAGCTAATGAAAGATAGGTTCATATTCGCCAGATTTCAAATCGAATATTTTAATGTGAAATAATCTAAACACGAAGCAATTTATGGGAAAAACTCATTTCAGGTTTTTTAAATTGTTTAAAAAGGCTTCATTTTTATTTTATAAAAAAATTTCTAGCATCAAAAGTAAACAAATTACACTCAAAATAAATTTGCTCCCTTATTTTTTGGTAAAAATCGGAGAACGGTTTAAAGTCCTTATTTTTTAAAGGGCTGTAAATGAAAGGGCTTGAAAGAGTCACTAAACACGAGTGTACTTAACATTTTGAACAGCTATATCAACCAATTTTTGTCTTACAGAAAAACAAAAAAGTACAAAATATTTAGAAAAGAAAATGCGACTTTTTTATGATTAAGATTTTTGGTATTTCAAATAATTTTTAAGTTATTTTGAAAAAGAAAATTTAATTCAAAATTAAAAGGGTATTTTTCGACTGATTTTAACCTGGCAGATTTTTCAAACTGCCAATATTTTAATTTTTTAATTTTAACTTTTAAAAAATCTAGTGTTGCCTTTAGACATTATAGACTGGGCAGTATAGTCGCCCCCGCTAGAGAAATTATTCCGATTCGATTTTTTTGCACAAACTTACTCAAAAAGAAGTCCTCATAACATATCCACAGGGTGCCGGGCGGTGCCGTGGTCGAAAAATTGTTAAAACAATTTTTTTCTACAACCACTATTCAAAGTGCACTTTTCTGCACGGTTTTATGTTAGCAAACTTGATATTTTCTCACAGTATAAGATATTTGACATTAGTGTGCAGAAAAGTGACGTTTCTGTGCCGCAAAGTGACGTTTCTGTGCCGCAAAGTTCTTTTCTGCACAGTTGACTACCTCATTCTGAGTAACGTTATATTCTGTTTACATCCGTGGACTACCGCATTCTGAGTAACGTTATATTCTGTTTACATCCGTGGTTAAACTTTAGACAAATATATAACCTATAAGACAATTATTATATTTAACTATAGCATAGAAACTAAATTATGGATGTTACAACTGTTTTATTTTACAATTTTATTCTTATTAAACATTTTATAATTATCAAATAACCAATAAGGATTTAGCAACGTGTGCAAGAGACGTCGAATGAAGTAGGTTTTGTGTAAATCCGTGAGTGCATAAATATAATGTCAATAATGTGTAATAATTGTTTAAATTTAAACAAATTAAGGCAGTGCATTAATTTTTTAACTGATTTCTGTGCAATTTATTTAGGTATAAGGAATTTAAATTGATTAGTAGGTATTAATTAAATACAGTTTAAAATTTATCAGATAGGTACCTATTATAATTAATCGTCGTTTGGAAATTGTGATTTTTATTTTTAGGAAAAACTGTGCTTGTAGAAAAAGTATAGTGTGAAACACGTGCAGAAAGGTAATTTCTCACTCGTTTGAATTGCGGCACTCGCTTGCGCTCGTACCGCAACTTTTCAAACTCGTGAGAAATTAGTACCTTTCTGCACTTGTTGCACAATATACTATTTTTAAACAAATTCACAAAAATAATTTTTTCGTTTCGAACAATTTTTTTTAGATAAATTGGCTTATTCTGCGCAAAAAAGGTCTCTTGTCATTTTTTTCTAAAATTGATTGTTGTCGAGTTATATGCGATTAAAAATTTGAAAAATGCGAAAATGGCCATTTTCAAGGCTTAATAACTCGATTAAACATTATTATTATCAAATTCAAAAAGTCACCAAATCAAGCGCTATTGTCCAGGATGTATCGCGACGCCCCCGTTAGTGAAATTATTCTGATTCCATTTTTTTGCAGAAACTTACTTAAAACGAGGTCCTTATAACCTATCCACAGGGTGCCGGGCGGTGACGGGGTCAAAAATTGTTTAAACAATTTTTTTTAAACAAATTCACAAAAATAATTTTTTTACTTCGAACAAATTTTTTTAAGATAATTTGGGACATTCTGAGCAAAAAATGTCTCTTGTGATTTTTTTCTAAAATTGATTGTTGTCGAATTATACGCGATTTATAATTTGAAAAATGCGAAAATGGCTATATAACTCGACAACAATCAATTTTATAGAAAAATCACATGAGACCTTTTTTGCTCAGAATAACCCAAATTATCTAAAAAAAATTGTTCGCAATAAAAAAATATATTTCTCTGAATTTGTTTAAAAAAATTGTTTAAACAATTTTTCGACCACGGCACCACCTGGCACCCTGTGGATATGTTATAAGTTATAAGAACCTCGTTTTGAGTAAGTTTCTGCAAAAAAATGGAATCGGGATAATTTCACTAACGGGGGCGACGGCTACATCCTGGACTATAGCGCTAATTGTTAATAATTAAAAATAACAGCTTTGTAATAAAATAATGACAAAGATCTCTTCAGGACCTTCAAGAAGAGGTTTGAAACTTGATTTGGTCACTTTTTGAATTGCATAATAATAATGTTTACACGAGTTATTAAGCCTTGAAAATAGCCATTTTCGCATTTTTCAAATTTTTAATCGCATGTAACTCGACAACAATCAATTTTAGAAAAAAATGACAAGAGACCTTTTTTACTTAAAATACGCCAATTTATCTAAAAAAATTTTGTTCGAAATGAAAAAATCATTTTTGTGAATTTGTTTAAAAAAATTGTTATAACAATTTTTCGACCACGGCACCGCCCGGCACCCTGTAGATATGTTATAAGGACATCTTTTTGAGTAAGTTTACGCAAAAAAATCGAATCGGAATAATTTCGCTAGCGGGGGGCGACGATACTGCCCGGTCTATTAGGTTTTGTCTGTATATACTATTTTTACAGATATGTTTATAATCTTATAGATATTAGTGTGTCTTTTGTTATTTTAACGGGAGTCTGTGGAGGATATGATCTGCTCGACATATATATGTTCTGACATCTTTGTTTTTATCATCTTCATTATTTTCATTCATATAGATTTTATTCTTCAGTTTTGTTTACTCTTTTTAAAAACCAATAAAGAATTTACTTCATACATGTTTTCAAATTAAAAATCATAAAAGACGTAAAAGTTTCGTTTCCTTTTTTCAATAACATATTTCTATTTTCCTTATTTGCACCCTTCTTTGCCTCATACAATATACTGTTTTGTGTATACTCTGTTAAACCCTACACGTGAAAACCGCGGGGAATAAAGTAAAATTGCACTTGTGAAAAAATAAGACATGTCAAAGAATATTCGCTGACATGTGAAAGCGCCTTACCCGTTGTCGGTTTGAAGCTTCGATTACGTCAGTGCCAGACAGAGACGTCCTAATTTAAGGATAGGAGAGAAGAATCGTCATTCCAGATATGTAATATTATAGGTAACGCAAAACCTCTTTTAGTAATCTCTGCAATTTCTTGCTTTGGGTTGCTACTAAATAATATATTTTTTCTACGACCGTTTAATAATCTGCTCATTATTCGTTATTTTTGAACAGATCTTCTTCTTCTTTACGTGCCATCTCCGCGACGAAGGTTGGCAATCATCATTGCTATTCTCACTTTCGACACTACAGCCCGAAAAAGTTCAGTTGAGCTGCATCCAAACCATTCTCTGAGATTTCTCAGCCAGGACATTTTTCTCCTACCTATGCTGCGCCTTCCTTGAATCTTTCCCTGCATAATTAATTTTAGGAGTTCATATCTGTCACCACGTGTTATATGACCAAGTATTGAAGTTTGCTTATTTTGATGGAATCCAGTATCTCCCTGCTGTTCTGTATTTTCCTTAGTACTTCCTCATTGGTTATTCTGTCTGTCCAGGAGATTCTCAGCATTCTTCGATACGTCCACATCTCAAATGCTTCCAATCTATTGAGGCATTGTTTATTGAGAGTCCATGTCTCCACACCATACAAAAGAACAGAAAATATATAACATTTTAGTACGCGCTTTCTAAGATCTAGGCTGAGGTATCTACTACACAATATTTGTTTCATATTAGTGAATGCACTTCTAGCCTTTTCTATTCTAATTCGGATTTCTTTGGTATAATCGTTTGTTTCACTAATGTTCGTCCCTAAATAGTTATAATTCTGAACTCGTTCTATCGTCTTATTATTTACGTGTAGATTGATGCTTCTAATATTTTTCTTTGATATAACCATGAATTTCGTTTTCTTTATGTTTAGTGACAGTCTTTGAATAGATAATAACACCCATTACTTTACTCGTGAGTAATGGTTCATTACTCACGGGTCATTACTCACGTGTTGAAGTTAGATTCAAGTGGTGCATGGCAATTTAATATAAATATTAGCAAATAAAATTACTTTAACTTGTTATTTTAATAAAGTAGTCATTGTAATTTATATCAACAATTAAATTCGAAAAATGTTTAAAGGATTTGTAACTGTAACAATGGGTTAGTATATTTTTTACGTTTAAATTTCAACATTTGACATTTTTAGAGTGACATTATTCAAAGGTAAATATAAACAATCGCTATTAATTCCGTAAAAGGACTTATGGATATGAAATTTATATCAATGAATTCTGTTTTACTTACTGTTGATTGTACAATAAATTTTTATTAAGAGCACACGTTCCTTTTCGTGTAATTGCCTTAAATATGTCTCATTTTTAAAAGCCACCTCCATTCCATGACACTAATGTCAACTGTCTGTTTCATTGTTTCGTAAGCTCAAACCAGAGTGCGTCCAGGGAGAGTGTAGCCAAGCCCGGAAACCAGAGCAAAATATGGCCGCCCTCAGTGATCACTGGTTGCCCTAGTCGCACACAAAAATATAAATTTTACATAACTGTCAGTTGTAAAAAGAAGATTGAGGTTATATAGAAACATTGCAAAAAATGAAAAAATGCAAAATTATATTTTGATTAAATTAATGTTATGTTCTCTTATTAGAACTGCTTGTTTTGAGAAAGTCTGAAGTGCCTATAGATAGTGCAATATTGATTCGTAGAAAAAAGACATTCATTCATAACAGAACAGAAACTAAATGAATCTGAACCAAATCATTGTAAACAAAATTCTGGTCTCATTATGGACGGGCTGCAGTGGAGCTTGCAATAATTGGTTTCACACTGATTGTGTAAAAATATCATTTGCTTCTTAAAAAGCTAAAACGGTATTGTGATAATTCTATAGAAAAGGTGAGAGTTGTCATGTAGGTTCGGATGTGTGGAAGATACTGGGAATAAGATAAGAAGCTGGTCAAAATAGTAAAGCAGAATACATAGCGTGGAAGGAGTTAGTATGGTTATTGTTAATGAAAAGTATAAGCATTTATCAGTTATTCTGCAGGTGGATTCTCCCAGGCATAAACTGTTGCTAGAAAAGGGGGAAGATCAGATGAGGATGCTGGAGCTAAACTGGTCTGTTACTTACAAGATTAGTTTTTGTGCTAATTTGCAAAATGTGTTTAGGTGCCTCTTTTAATACTAGTGACATAACCAGTGTTTAAACATGGATTAAAAATAGTGTGTGTACTTTTATGTATGTAAGTTATACTTACAGTAGACGCCCTCTTAACCGACCGACCCTACACCTTTTTGGATGATACTATTTTTAGATTAGAGGTCATACAAGTTTCATAATTTGTCTTGTGAGTGATATTGTTAATTACATATGTACATACACATCAACATTCGTTTCACTTTATATTTTGACTTAATTTGTTTGAAAATGAATTGTGACCCATGGGAAAAGTTATAGCTGACGGACTATATGTACATACTACTTTTTTGTTTATAGATCATAAAATATATATATATATATATATATATATATATATATATATATATATATATATATATATATATATATATATATATATATATATATATATATATATTTTTAATAGAGTTACATATGTAATGTCTTTCTGAGGGTGGTTTTAAAGATTTTCGGTTTAACCAACTTTTTGATTATCCGACCTATGGGCAGCTCCCGTCATGGTTGGTTAAGAGAGCGTGTACTGTATATATGATTTCAACTATTTCAAGGAAATAAATAGATTCAAAACAAACAGTTTATTTGTAATTTATTTAAATATTAAATTAAATTTTAATACTTACTACTTTCCAAAAAATTTCATTAAAAAATAGCACAAATTAAAAAATTATAAAACATATTTTTACTAAAAACACCAATATATTTTGTTCACACTTTATTTCCACCGATACGTAACTTGAAAGATTTAGCAACTAACTTTATATTGTCTGTGTGCACAATAGTGCATACTGTTAGTTTTATAAAAAAACTCACATTTTTTCCAATCGCACCTAATAATTTCAAAAATAGAATCAAGCTAGAAACATAAAGCACAAACGAACTTATAGGTGTTTAATTCAAAATGACAAAAAACATATAAACGTTTTTTGGACAGAAAAGTAATAGACCACTTGTGCGTTTAGATTTGTCAATTTTAATCAAAAGCTAAGTAATGACTGCTAGGTCTGTATGAATTTTTAAGTCTGTATTACTCATTATTCATCACGAATAGCTGGTGTATCAGAAATTTCAACACCTCTTCTTGGTTAATGTGGAAGAGACAGATAAAATTAATGGAACATTGCTGGAATAAAGCTTATGTTAAGTGATAGTCCATATTCTCCACTTACTGCGGTCACTTTATTAAGTAAGCAGTATCTGTAGGTTTTCATGTGATTCGGCTAAAAGAACTGTATCATCAGCGTATCTCAGGTTATTTATGATCATGCCATTAATTCTAATGCCTATGTTTATTTCATCCATTGTCTTACTTAATATGTCTTCCGAGTACCTATATATTAAATAATATTGGTGAACGTATACACCCTTGTCGAACACCTTTTTTTTTTCATTTCTATTTCTTCTGATGTTATGTCTTCTATTCTCACTACCGCTTTTTGGCCATAGTATAAGTATATAGTGAGCCTATAAGGGTCCGTTTTTCCTTTAGAAGTATGGAAACCTAAAAACTGTTAATTAATCAATCAATTGATATCGGCCCTGGACAGATAACGAAGTACAGGCATATTTGTGCTCTTCACAATTTGTTAGTTCTTGAGTGGTGAATCAATATCTATGAAAGATTTTTAATTTTTGCATACTGGTAAACAAAATTATGTTACATCTCCTACTGTAAGTAAAACTGTAAACAATTTAAAATGATTGATTTAACATGTAGTGTTACCACTTTAAATTCTTAACCTGTCCAAATCAACCGGAAACAAAAAGCTGACAAGTTTCTTTGCTAGTGACATGTGAGCGACTTTACTAATTTGATTTTTAGGCATTAATATTTATTTTGAATTGACTGTTAAAAGAGTCTCCCTTTGATTCTAGAATGAAAATAATATTTACATAAAATAAAGTAACGTTTACATGTATCCAGAAACTGGTGCCAGTCTCACTGGAATGCCAGTGGCATGAAAAATAGACCACCTTTCTATTCAAGACAGCGCTGGCAGACAGCTCTGGACTGGCGCAAAAAAGTGTTTACACTTGAACAAAACCCTATACAAGATGACTCTGCCACATCCTTGGTAGAGGAAGAAATTAGAATAATCACAAGAAACTTCCTTGATGGACAACGGATCATCCAAGTAACGAATCAAGACTGCTAAATACCCCTCCTAGATTTGAACGGTGACTGAAGAAACCATGGCCAACAGACTTAATAAATTAACTATTTATGTGAACTAATATAAAATATATTATACAGGAGAGTTGCCACATGGCAGCTTCTACCTCATGTGTTCAACATTCACACCATTTACTTATAGCTTCATGATCAGATGGTAAATTAAATTGTGTATTAAATAAAAAAAACGTCAAAATATTTTTTATACCTAAAGGTGGAGCAGAATCTATTTCCTGAATTTCAGTTATACAATTTTGAAAAAAATTTTGAAAAAAATATATAGAGAATAGTCAGATTTTTTTCATATGCCATTCCTATTACAGCAAGCATTTCATTGGCTAGAATTAGTGACGAGTATAATATATGATGTCATGGTAACTGACGTCTGTCATAATATTGGAGGTTACATTTATAATGTCAAATTATTGTTTTCAATTTATATTTTATTTGTTTAGTTTATATTTTAACAACGGTTTATTTTTTAAATAACTTTACTTTCCCTTCCGTATCCTTGATTGGTCGTTTAGGTTCGTAATGGTTTTCTTGTATGGTAGGTTTAGTTAGGCATTAATTTTAAGAAATGTTGCTGGCTAAATGGGCACAGCTTCCAAAGGCCACAAAAGAAGAAGAAAAAATAAACAAACAAAAATCTTACATAACCTTCTATCTAAGCCTTCTATACTATAGGAAAACATGACTGACACTGGGTGCGTTCGGATGACCACAGCGGCTGGACAGCTGAGCCAGCAGTAGCTGTCAGACGTCACCGCTGGAAGTCAGCCGCTGAGAGATTTACTAAGCTTTCCCTATCACAGCTGGATACAACCACTCAGCCGATTTCTGCTGACAGTCAGCCGCTATGGTCGTCCAAACGCACCCACTTATACGCTCTGAGCTTCGCTGGTGTCGCTCCTAGCGGATTACTAATTTAATTTTCACCAGTAATTTTTAAATTTATTATTTAATTTTATCGCTTAATATTTACAACGCAAAAAAGTAATTAAATTATAATCGATTTTTTAAAAATTTTGCTAACTGTTTTAACATTCTCTTAATGAAATATTAATTTCTTACTTGAGATACATTCACAATTATCGTGTAGATGGCGCTTAGATGATTTATATCTAATTATAATTAGATATTACAAAATATTAAAAAAACTTAATTCAGTATTTAAACCGTAAGTATACTTAAGATAAAAATATATACCACAGCTTTGACCAACTAATATTTTTTCTAATTAATGTTTTTAATTTCAATTTTAAATTATTCACTTTGACATTTATGTCAAATTTCCAGTAAAGGTTTACAGACTTGTCAATACTGGCTCTCGCGATTTTTTAATTATCCCCTCTACCTATGAGCTCAGCGTATATTACAGATACAGTTGGAAAAATGAAAGAATACCCATGAACGATCACATCAATCACTTAATTTATGTTTGTTGTCTTTTTCTATAAATAATAAACGTTTGTTATAGAAAAAGATAGGAAACACAAAATAAGTGATCGATGTGATCGTTCATGGGTATTCTTTATTTTTCCCACTGTAGTTATCTTTGTTTCACACTCTTAAAGACAAAGAGAAACAGTGTCATCTGTAGTTGCTGTGGTAAATACATACCGTCGAAAAAATGAAAGAATACCCATGAACGATCACATCAATCACATATTATTCAGATTATTAATAATCTATCTCTCTCATTTATTATTTATGAAAAAAAAAACAGCAAATACAAAATATGTGATTGATGTGATCGTTCATGGGTATTCTTTCATTTTTCCGATTGTATATGTTTTTATTTGGCAACAGCGCTTGTTTCCAAACTTAACGGTAGTGAAAAACTAATAAATGAGGAAAAAATTGTTGAATTTGCTTGCCGTCAAGTTTGTACGAGTACCAGTGGGTTATATTTCATTAAGTATAATATGAAGTGCATGCCTAATAGTTTAACTTTTAGTTTATCATACTTTAACAGTGAATTGGGTGGCTCTCTGATCCAATATAAGTACTGTTATTATTTCCACTAAAAATGGTTACAGGAACAATTTTTTAAATTTTTTGATTTGATTGATATGACACATTTTTAAAATTCTGATCAGTCTGACGTAGAGGACATTTTGTTTGAATAATAGGTTTGTTCTAGCAAACAGTCGAACTATAGTATTTTTACTACAAAAACGTTATTACGTAGGTCAAAATTTTTGACGTAAGAGAACTGTCAAAACATTAGAATGTGACTTTTCATTATTGCCATGTTTATAATAAACACACAATAATGAAAAGTCACATTCTAATGTTTTGACAGTTCTCTTACGTCAAAAATGTTGACCTACGTAATAACGTTTTTGTAGTAAAAATACTATAGTCAGCAAACAGTTAATCAGTGAGAGAACATAATACAGTTACGAGTGCTATCCCCTCTACTCGCGCTGGTCCACTATTCGCTAATGGTTTCAGACCGTTTGAAACTCGTGCTAGAACAAACTAATTGTAAGAAACAAATCACAATAACTAAATAAAACAGATTTTCCCACCTACCTCTATCCAAA
The DNA here is from genome assembly GCF_917563875.1 of Diabrotica virgifera virgifera. Classification (NCBI taxonomy): domain Eukaryota; kingdom Metazoa; phylum Arthropoda; class Insecta; order Coleoptera; family Chrysomelidae; genus Diabrotica; species Diabrotica virgifera. The sequence continues at coordinate 200,562,242 of NC_065449.1, read as the reverse complement.
GTATACATTTCCTGGCCTCATTGTAGGGAGCATAGTCATATTTTTTCTCCCTAGGGAAACAAAGTACTTTTAATCCCTAGGGAGTAAAAGTAAGTGATGTTGACGTCATACTATGTCATAGCATAGATGAAATAACTTATTGGCACCCTATACTATTACTCTATTTTGTATTAGGTAAGTATCCATACATTTTAAATTTTATTTATAGATGTTGCAAAATGGTAAAAACAGTAAATTGTTATTTTGATTTAAAAATTTTTCATTAATAATTTGATAGTTATACTGTACCTACTTGTTAGTTTTAGTTCTCTAATAAATTTTGTTAGTTCTATTGTTGATTGAATACATAAATTCCTGTATTCAATTATGATTCATGTATTCAATCAACAGTTATATAAATATTTTAAAAATGGAAAAATGACTTATTTGAGGGAGGTGGAAAAATGTATAACATGGGAGAAGTGCCTTTTCCTCCCTTGAATGATTACTGTAGTAAACTAGTAAACTTTATTCTTGGGAGGAAAAGGTGCACTTCGCTCTCTTGTTATACAAATATCTATAGGTGTTAAATTGGTGAATAAACAAAAAACCAATATAAATAATTAAATACTTTCGCTTTCTTCTCTAAATATTGTTGGTACAGCATTGCATTTTAATTTTCTGCTGCCATCTTGCCAACTTTTTTCCACATGTCAGAAGTAGTGTTCCTAAACATTCAAAAATTGAATACAATATTTTTTAATGATATAAATATTATAAAGAGAATGCATCAAATGCAAATACTCAATTAATTTTACTTGAAGAACTTACTTCACAAACAACAGCATATTTGTTTGGATCTTGTTTTAACCCTATATTTTTAATCCACACTTTCCGTCGTTCTGATTCTTTTGGGAAAGAATTCATTTTCACATTATTTTTTCCCAATCGACTTCGCAACCTTTTACCTTAGAAGAAGGCATTTTTCAACCTGAATAATAGTAATAGTAATTTAATATTTCTCGATCTATCTAGTTAAGTGAGGTTAAACCAGAGTAAACGAAAAATAAACAACTCATCATCTGTTTACCCCTTCCAAATTAATCCGGAAATCTGAGCAAAAGATGGCGGAGCCAATCAGCTTTTAGCGTATACGATGGCAACACTCTTCCAAGACGCACACTGGCTCAAACAGGGCAATTCTAACAGTGTTGCCATAGTTATATAAAATATGTTTTCTTATGAAAAATACAATCTTTCGATTTTGAATATTGTTAGTATAGTATTTTTACTACAAAAGCGATATTACGTAGGTTAAAATTTTTGACGTAAGAGAACTGTCAAAACATTAGAATGTGACTTTTCATTATTGCCATGTTTCACCATTGCCATTGAAAAGTCACATTCTAATGTTTTGACAGTTCTCTTACGTCAAAAATTTTGACCTACGTAATATCGCTTTTGTAGTAAAAATGCTATAGTTGATAATTATATTTTCTACTAACCCAAATAAAAAAGGTCGTAGAAAAAGTATAGTATTCTAATTGCATGTAATGGCTATATATATATAGTTACTGTACACCCCGATAAGGGGCTAAGTCGCGTAAGCTTTCTAGATCCTATTTCTTAGGAGGATCAGTCCCTTTTGCTTATGTTATCCTCTTAACGATTTCTCTCCATTTTTTCCTATCTCTAGTTTTTCCCCGCCATTCTCTGACTCCTGCGTTTTTTAAGTCTTCTTCAACTTCTTGCAACCACTTTGATCTTGGTCTTCCTCTTTTCTTTCTTCCTCCTGGATTCCATTCTATCATAGCATATGTCACTGCTTCATCTCCTACCCGCCAGATGTGACCTAACCATCTAACTCTGCATTGCTTTATTTTGGTCACGATATCTTCTTTTAGTACTTTCTTAATCTCTGCATTTGTTCGGCTTCGATATTCATTTTGCTCTGTTCTGATTGGTCCCAGTATGGTTCTCATGATCTTTCTCTCCACTATTCTTAAGTTTTCTTCATCTTTTTTAGTCATCGTCATTGTTTCTGCTGCATATAATAATATTGGTCTAACTATGGTGTTATACATTCTCATCTTGGTTTTAATAGACAGTATTTTGCTTTTAAGTAGTGTTTTATTTGCAAAATAAGCTTTATTCGCTGCCAATATTTTTTCTTTTATTTCTGGTGTTCTTTCACCCGTTTTGCTTATTGTCACTCCTAGGTATTTGAAATGTTCTACATCTTCAAATTCTGAACTTCCTATTTTGGTTTTTCCTTTTATTGCTGTTTTCCCTAGTCTTAATATTTTCGTCTTTTCTTCATTTAATGTGAGTCCCATTGTCTCCCCTTTCTCTTTTATTTCTTCTAGCATTTCTTTCATTATGTTTCTATTTTTTGCAATAATAACAATGTCGTCTGCATATGCGATTATTTGTCCACCTCTTGTTCTTAGGTTTCCTTTGTTTATATTTCGTAGTACATATTCTAAAGCTAGATTAAACAGTGTCGTGGATAAGGCATCCCCTTGTTTCACTCCTTTATTTATAATGAATTCATCTGTCTCGCCTCTTTTCGTCTTTATGCTAATTTTGGTAGTTCTCGTTGTCATATTTATTAATTTTCTGAGTTTATGTGGGATTTTTAATTTTTCCAGGGCAATCATTAGTTGTTTTCTCTTAATCGAATCAAATGCCTGTTTGAAATCGATGAATAGCATTTCTAATGGCAGTTTGTATTCATTTGCTTTTTCCATTATTTGTTTTATTGTGTGTATAGCATCTATTGTTGATTTTCCTTCTGTGAATCCACATTGGTACTGTCCCACTCTCTTCTTCGTGATCTCTGACAATCTTTTTCTTATTATCGAAGTCAATATTTTATATGTTGTGCTTAGTAGTGTTATTCCTCTATAATTTTCACAAATTTGTTGGTCTCCCTTTTTATGTATTGTTATTACCTGCCCCATCTCCCAGTCCTCTGGCATCTTCTCTTCCTTCCATATATTTTTCAATAGTGATAGTATTTTTTCCTTCAGTTCCTTTCCTCCATATTTTATAAGTTCCATGTTAATTTCGTCTTTTCCTGGAGCTTTTCCATTTTTGCTCTTCTGTATTACTTCCTCGAGTTCATCTATTGTTGGCTCTTTTGAGACTGCAATGTGTATTTCGTCTGCTTCTTCGTCCACCGTTTCCTCTTCTTCATGCATTTCTTCTCCAGTGTATTCTTCCGTCAAGAGTTCTCTGTAGTGATCTGCCTATATGCATTGTCTTCTACAATGACTATTCCCTCTTTATTTTTTTATTCCGTTTGTTTTACCTTTGTATTTTTTGGTTTGTTCTTTAATATTTTTATAGAAATGCTTCGTGTTTCTATTTGTTCTTTCCTGTTCTATTTCTTGCATCTTTTCATCTGACCATCTTCTTTTATTTTGTCTTATAATTTTCTTAGCGTCCTTTCTTAATTTTTCATAACTTTCTCTGTCTTCCTCTTTATCCGTTCTCAGCCATTTAATTCTTGCTTGCACCTTTTGTGCTGTTAGTTCTTTACATTCGTTGTTATACCATTCGTTTTTTGTTTTCTTCTGGTGTTTGCCTACCTGCTTTTTTGCAGCTTCTTCTATTGACTTTTTGATCATGTCCCATTCTGATTTGATGTCCTCTGCTTTATATTTCTCTCTTATTTGCACTGTTACTTCTTCTCCATATTTTTTTCTAATATCTGCATTCTGCAATTTATTGACATTCATTTTTTCTGCTGATTTTTCTGTTTAGTTTGGATTTTAACTTTTTGTCTTATGGTGGCTGCGACCATATAGTGGTCTGAATCCGCACACGCACCTCTGAAAGTTCTCACGTCCTTCATTGAAGATTGTTTTCTTTTGTTTATTAGTATGTGATCAATTTGGCTATACGTTTTCTGATCAGGTGACCTCCATGTTACTTTATGCATTTTAGGGTGTTCAAATTTTATTGAGCTTATTATCATGTTTGTTCTTGCTGCTAGGTTACATAGTCTTAGACCATTATCATTAGTATTTTTGTGTACGGTGTGTTTTCCTGCAATTTGCTGTAAAAAATCTTCTTTTCCAATCTGGGTATTGAGGTCTCCTAGTATAATTATAACATCTTCTTTGGGTATTTTTTCCATCTCTTCTTCTATCTTATCATAAAAATTTTCTTTATCGTGTGTTGCTTGTTTCTGTAGGTGCGTATAGGTTTAATAGTGATATATTGAATGGTTTATTATTTATTCTTACATACGCAATTCTTTCACATGTCGGTTTAAAGTTTATGACTTTTTCTCTTAGCTGTCCTAGAATCATGAATCCCACTCCTTTTTGTCCTTGCTTCTTTCCTCCTGAGTATAATATGGTAAAGTCTTGTTTATCAATCTGTCCTTGTCCCTCCCACCGTATCTCTTGCATTGCTGCAATATCTATTTTATACTTTGCTAGTTCTTTTCCTCCAACAACAAATTGTTCTATCTATATGGTCCACATAATGTTCAGAAAAAAGTCACACCATTTTGAGCGTCGGGTTTGCGGGGAGAGAGGGGGGAGAAATCGGTAAATTCGTAGTTTTTTACGTTTTTTTCGTCAATATTTATAAAACTATGCGGTTTAGCATGAATAACCACGAAAGCAGGAAAATGTTCTACATTAAATTTGAAATAAAAAAGGTCCTATGCATTATCCTTCTAAAATGAGCGGTTTAAAAGTTACGGAGGTAGTATAGTAAAATTGGTCCAAAAAATGACCTAATTCAGACATCCAAAGTAAAAGTTTTCCTTCAACACCAAATTGTTCTATATGGTCCACATATTGTTCAGTAAAAAGTTACAACATTTTGAGCGTCCGGTTTGGGGGAGATGGGAGAAAAGTCGGTAAATTAGTAGTTTTTTTACGTTTTTAGTCAATATTTCTAAAACTATGCTTTAGCAAAAACAATGTTTTATACAGAAATGTTCTACGTGAAATTTAAAACAAAAAAGGTACCATATACATTATAAAAAAAGCAACGGTTCCAGAGTTACTGAGGGTAAAATTGAAGGTTTCGATATTTTTATATTCTTTGGGAAATTTATAGAAATTTTCTTTGACAGGATTGTGTTTTGTAAATAAAATTTGCTATTTCAGTGGCCGATGATATGTTAGTGATAAGCCCTTGAAGAGGGGCTCGGCAACCTCACCACCTCACCTCGTTCCCTTGGGGGAACCTCAACCTCACCACCCAAAATCATCATCAATTGTCCAAATAATATAAAAAGTATCGAAAACCTCCACTTTTCACCCTCCGTTACTCTGGAACCGTTGATTTTATAACAATTATGTATAGGACCTTTTTTTGTTTTAAATTTTATGTAGAACATTTTTGTATAGACCACTGTTTACGCTAAAGCATAGTTTTAGAAATATTGACGAAAAACGTAAAAAAACTACTAATTTACCGACTTCTCCCCCATCTCCCCCCCCCCCAAACCGGACGCTCAAAATGGTGTAACTTTTTACTGAACAATATGTGGACCATATAAAACAATTTGGTGTTGGAGGAAAACTTTTACTTTAGATGTCTGGGTTAGGCCTCTTTTGGACAAATTTTACTACCTCCGTAACTTTGGAACTGTTCATTTTAGAAGGATTATGCATAGGAGCTTTTTATTGCCAATTTAATTTAGAACATTTTTGTATAGAAGGTTGTTCATGCTAAACCGCATAGCTTTAGAAATATTGACGAAAAACCTAAAAAAACTACGAATTTACCGATTTCTCCCCCCTCTCCCCCCTAACCTGGCGCTCAAAATGGTGTGACTTTTTTCTGAACATTATCTGGACCATATAGAACTATTTGACGTTGGAGGATAACTTTCACTTTGGATGTCTGGGTTATGCCATTATTTGGATCAATTATATCATACTAATTGTTTCATTAATAGTTTCAATAGGCTGATTCTATAAATACAGGGTGGCGCATTAGTGTGACAAAGTACAATTACTCGTTTGTCGTAAGAGATACGAAAAAAAGTTATTTAGATAAAAGTTGGTGTACAGAGAGGACCATAATTTAAAAATATGTTCCAATATACAGGGTTACCCGTATTGACAGGGTCTTATGAAGACCCTGATGAAACTTATGATTTTTTAAATAGAACACCCTGTATATTTACACATCTTGGATTCTCCTCGATGTCTTCTTTCTTAAAATAATATAGGATTTTGTAATATTATACAGGGTAGTTTAAAAGATAATTACGTTTTTTTGATAATTTCGTAGCAACATTCACACTCCGTAGAATTATAGTGGTTTGACATCAAAATGTCTATTTATGTTCAAAGGAATTTCTATATTGTCTACTATTGTTAAACATTAATAATACAGCTAAATGTTTGATTTTAATATACAGGATTGGTCAAAACTTGGAATGAGTATTTTCTGAGTTTTCTTAAATGGAGCACTCTGTATTTTAGTATTGTAATAAAATAATATTTGACGGTACTTTTTTATTTTAAGCATTCCCTATATCTAAAAACTTAAATTTTTGAGTTAGTCGTGATTCTTTAAGCCAAACATAAATGTCAACAAAAATTACGTGAAATTTTATTAGGTGGCCGTGAAAATTTAAATCGAAAATTAGTTTTCGAAAAAACAAATACATATTAATCTAGACTGATCTTAATCTATTAATATTAGATAAGATACAATATTCTACCTAGTTGGCTATGTCACTTTTGCTTAAACATTTGACATTATACTATTATATTTATAGGTTCAGTTGCTTCGGGACCATTACTAATATGCATTTTTCTCATGAGGAACTGATTAAAATGATTTTTGTGCTAGGAGAGTATAACAAAAAATGTGCTACTAGCAATAAGAATTTTTCATCAGCAATTTCCTGGTAGACCAGAACCAAGAAGAGAAACTGTTGAAAGTATATTAAAACGGTTTCAACAGTCTAGACACTTAAATTATAAGAACGGTCGTCTTAATATGCATATCCTCAGTGGCACTAAGGATTACATTTAATTCATTGTATTCATTTACAATAGTTTTCATTCGATCAGGTTTCTCGTAATTTAAGTATCCAGTCCGCTGAAACCATTCTAGCACACTTTCAAACGTTTCTCTTCTCGGTTGTCGTCTATCAGGGAATTGCTGATGAAAAATTCTTATTGCTAGTAGCAGTAGCACGTTTTTGTTATACTCTCCTAGCACAAAAACCATTTTAATCAGTTACTCATTAGAAAAATTCATATTACTAATGGTAACAAAGCAACTGGAACTACAAAAATAGTATAATATCAAATGTTTTAGGAAATTTATTGTCATAAACAACTAGGTAGAATCTTGTATGTTTTATTAATATTTTACACACCAACAATTTTGACTACGCAAGTATTTGGATTATCTCATCCAATTTTAATTAATTAAGGATCAGTGTAGATTAATATGTATTTTGTTTTCGAAAAATTATTTTTGATTTAATATTTTTACGGAAACCTAATAAAATTTCACGTAATTTTTGTTGCAATTAATGTTTGGTTCAAAGAATCACGAATAACTCAAAAATTAAAGCTTTTAAGTATATGGGATGCTTAAGAAATAAAAAAAAGTACCATAAAATATAATTTCATTACAATACTAAAATACAGGGTGTTGCATTTAAGAAAAATCAGAAAATACTCATTCCGAGTTTTGATCAACCCTGTATATTAAAATTAAACATTGTGCTTTATTATTAACGTTCAACAATAGTAGACTATATTAAAAATCGTTTGAACACAAATAAAAATTTTGATGTCAAATCACTACAATTCAACAGGGTGTGAATGTTGCTACAAAATTAACAAAAAACGTAATTATCTTTTAAACTACCTTGTATAATATTACAAAACCCCATATTTTATGAAAGAATACATCGAGGACAATTCAAAAATGTAAAAATATACATGGTTTTCTATTTCAAAAAACAAAAATTTTGTGTCACCTTGTCAATACGGGTGGCCCTGTATATTTGAAAATATTTTTATATTATGGTCCTCTCTATATCCCAACTTTTACCTAAATAACTTTTTTTCGTATCTTTTACGACAAATTAGTAATTGGACTTTGTCACACTAATGCCCCACCCTGTATATTATTATCTCACGAATGTCCTGAGTTGTCTTTGTTATTAACATATATTTCGTCTTTCTTATGTTGGTTGGGCGATAGTCTTATTCTTCACTTACTGCGGTCACTTTATTAAGCACTACGTGTAGGTCTTCCTGTGATTCAGCTAAAACAACTATATCCTTTATCTCAGGTTATTTATGATCATGTCATTAATTCTAATGCCTACTTTTTGTTCATCTCTTGCCTTTCCTAACATGTCTTCCGAGTATATATTAAATAATATTGGTGAAATTCCTTATCGAAAACGCCCTTATCGAAAACCTCTTTGTGTTTCTATTTCCTCTGATGCTATATCTTCTATTCTCATAACTGCTTTTAACCATAGTATAAGTTCAAAATTATTCTTATACCTCCGAGCTCCAATCTTATTTTTTCTAATGTTTCAAGCAGTTGGTCATGTCCTACTCCATCAAAGGCCTTATTATAGTCTATAAAACACACGTACAGTTTTTGATTTATATCGAGACAACTTTGCGACAAAACCTGGAATGACTAGTAGTGGAAGTTAATACGCTATATTCGCTGAAGTTACGCTGAAACAATCTTAAATGAAGTGTTGGAAAACGCAAAAGAGGGAATACTCATTAATGGTATGCTTATGAACAATATCAGATACGCAGATGACACATTGTTGCTGACTGGATCAATTGAACATCTTCAAGCGTTATTGAACCGAATGGTGGCATTCTGCGCGATATATGGACTCAAACTCAACGCAAGAAAAACAAAGTTTATGGTTATTAGTAAACAGGCAGCCGTAAATAATAATAACTATAACGTAACAATCGGTAATGACTCAATTGAACGAGTAAGTAATCTTGTATATCTGGGTACTCATATTAATGAAAGCTGGAACCCTAGTACAGAAATAAAAAGTAGAATTGCCGAAGCAAGAACAAGTCTTATGAAATTTAAGAAAATCCTGTGCAGTTATGATCTAAATTTGGAACTTCGCATAAGAATGGTCCGATGTTATATATTCCCAGTACTACTTTACGGGGTCGAAGCATGGACACTGACAGAATCGCTTTTAAAAAACCTAGAAGCATTTGAAATGTGGGCCTACCGCCGTATCCTGAAGATCAGTTGGGTAGAAAGAGTCACAAACGAAAGGGTTTTTCAACGTTTGAATAAAAGTTGCGAAGTAGTGAACACGGTTAAAAGGCGCAAATTGGAATACTTTGGTCATATAATGCGTCACCCAGAAAAATATGACATACTTCACCTTGTCATGCAAGGTAAAATAATGGGAAAAAGAAGTGTGGGCCGCCGTACAACTTCTTGGCTTAAAAACCTACGCCAATGGTTTGGGAAAACTAACACTGAACTATTTCGTGCGGCTGTAAATAAGACAATGATTGTTAATATGCTGGGCAACATGAGAGCCAACGATCGACAAGCGGTCTCGGTACCTTAAGAAGAAGAAGGAAGTTAATAAAAATTTTCTTCTGTGAGCTAATTAGGTAAATAGATCATAGATTTTCGTAAAAATTTTGCGTTACCTTGTTTTTACTAAAATTCTAGAGTAGTAAACGAGATCGTTGCTGCTCGATGTTTTTTCATCAATTTTCCGTAAAAGGAAAATCGCAGAAATAGTCGAATAGTCGTCGAATGCGGCTTGTTGCCGCCAAATTGGTGTCTTTGCTTTGCAGCCGCTGTCGAGTACCGGATTTGCGGGGATCGGTCGCCAATTTGCCGATTCAAATAACGTCACATCGACGAACACACTCCGCAACTCAACTAAAATATGAAATTTTCTCGAAACCTGTTTAGCTAGGACTTGTAGAGGTTGCCTACAAAGCATGATTGGATTTGTGAGTTATATATTGACATTTTTGAAAAATACAGCGACAGGTCAATTTTTGATTAAATGGTGAGGTATTTTTTCGGTATTTTCGGTTCTTTTACTTTCAGCCTTAGGTGAAATACCTCTAGTCCAGTGGTTCCCAACCTTTTATGTCTGGCGACCCACCTTCTGATGTTTTTTCATATTCGCGACCCATCCTTCACCCATGATGATACGCAATTCTGTACGCTGTACGCCACTCAGCTACTGTAAGAGCCACGCAGCGACCCACCTGAAATCTGCCCGCGACCCACTAGTGGGTCGCGACCCACCGGTTGGGAAACGCTGCTCTAGTCTATTGTCAAATTCACGCTGGGAATGCAGTACGCTTAAGATAGGAATGCGCATTCAGTGTTTTCACAGTTCTTGTGCGACGCTCTTGAGAGAGCAATTACCAACTGTTGAAGACCGACAACCCTGTGCGTTTATTCCCATTAGAAATGTATTGCCCGATACTGCACTCTCGGTGTGAATTTCTCTATTGGGACCGTGCAAGTTCGACAAAGCGACCCCTATTTCTACGCTCTATACTAAAATTCGCACTTTTAATTATATTGGCCAATTATATTAGTCCTGGTTACTGGATAATTGTCAAGGCCATAATCCAAAAAAATAATAAGAAGAAAAAATAAGATTCAGGTTATGTTATGAAAACGTCAACAATTGTATGTAGTAAATAAAATTAGTTATTAAAATGCAGTACTGCAAGCAAAATAAAATTAATTAAATTTACCTTTATATAATAATTGCATATCATATCAATATTGTGGAGCAATATATAATTTTTCTGCTTCATTGACAGAAGGTATGAAATATACGTCAATTTGACAATTTCAATTGACAATATGAATTATTTAAGATAGTTGCAATATTTCTCCGCGACTCGCGCAGGTTCGTTTCTCGTTTCCCCTTCCAAGTACTTGCACACCGCGAATAGGTGTGAATCACTTCAACATTTTTTAATGGCAATGGGTGCCAAATAAGATATAATTTTAAAGCCCTTGCAATTCCCTGTAAACTAGTCTTTAGTTTTTTTAAATTTGGTTCAATTCTTTCTGGTAGGGGAGTCCAAGCGGGGATATTGCGCGAGCTCGTCAGAAAATCACATGGGGAGAAACTTTGTACCCTGTAAATGTACCCCTACCATATACAGGGGCGTACGTTGGGATCAGTCCGTAAACGAATCTACCCTTGGAAGAATTCGAAAACGCCGGATTAAGATAAGGGAAGTTACGTGCAAGAAGAACAGTACATATTTAAAAATCTGGCAATTTGAGCGGGGCTCAAGTAATTGGGTAAATGGTCGAATCACAAAGATTCACAAAAACAAAACGAATATTTCGCGAAATAAGCATCAGATCGAAAAACTGAAAAATATGTGTTCCATATTTTCAAAAATGTGTCGAATGATACCAAACACGACCCTACACGGAGGGGAGTGGGGTAACATTAAAATTTTAAATAGAAACCTCGCGATATTTCGCGAAAAAACATTAGATCGAAAAACTAAAAAATACGTGTTCAATATTTTTCAAAAATCTATCGAATGACTCCAAACACGACTCCTCACGGAGAGGGTTGGGGTAACTCTAAAATTATAAATAGTAACCTCGCGATATTTCACGATATGAACATCAGATATACTTTTTAAAAATCTATCGAATTACACAAAAACGACCTCCTTATTTTAAAGACAATTTATTATTTAGACAATTTAACCGTTTTTCGATCTCTAAGACTTCTCGGATAATGCTTGTTTAATAGGGCTTTTATTTCACAGTCATTTTTTTCGAGCTTCTGTCATGTGTCACATAATATTAATATATCTACGTCATACGTTATTGGCATATCCAATGACACAAACGAAAGACGTATGACGTAGATATATTAATATTATGTGACACATGACAGAAGCTCAAAACAAATGACAATCGATGAAAAGCTCTATAGAAGCGAATGGGGGTTATGGTTGTGGAGTGTTCAACGTAAATTTTGTGACCTGAACGAAGATGTGTTGGCCTAGAACTCAAGTTGAATCGGAATTTCGAAAGATTTGGAATTTTAATAAACCCTATTTTAAATTTTACTCTTGGTTTGGCATAATATGTAAGATTATTCGAAAAATTAAGAATTTTTTATCGTTTATAATGGTTCCATGACATCTCGTAACGTGACAATTCGTAACCGGACAACTGGTAACGGACAATTCGTAACAGCGACAGTTCGTTACGGCGACACTTCGTAACGGCGACAGTTCGTAACTATACAAATTCGTAATGGAGAATTCGTAACGTCCAAATTGAATGATTCTCTTTATTTTTGTTAACGTGGAAACTAGCTGATTACAGTTATAAATGAAATTATGTTTATCAATTTAACGAATCAGTATCAGGATAAACATTTCTAAGGCATTTCATATTTCGTGTTTCAGAACATAATAAAAGTATTTAAACACGCTAACAAATATTTAAATAAAATACTTACATGCAAATTTTAAAATTGTTTAAATATTTTGATAGCGCATTTTGCATATTTTCTACTTACCACTTCTTTTTAAATATATTTTGTACACATTTTTGCAAATTTTTTTGTTAATATAACAAATATTTTTTTTTATTCTTTTATCTTGAGTTATCACTAAATAGGGGAGTCAATGTAGATCCAAAATTTGCATTGTCTCAGAAAAAAATCAAACCAGCTTATATATTTTTCTAAAACCTTTTTTGATAGTTTATAATGTAATACATGTTAAAGTAAAAAGTTCTACTAACAGATTTAGCCGCTAATTCGTTATTAATTTGTTTAAACAATAAAAACTGTTCTTTTGTTAATAATTCAATTTTGATGTTACTAATTGTCCGTTACGAATTTGTATAGTTACGAACTGTCGCCGTTACGAGTTGTCCGTTACCACTTGTCCGGTTACGAATTGTCGCGTTACGAGATGTCTGGTCACGGTTTTTAATATACATCATTTGTATAAATCTTCTACTTTCATTTGGCACTAATAGAATAATTGCTATAAATGCATTATTTAATAATATATCCTACTGCATTCTTCATTTCTTATGTTATTGCAAATAAAAGATACAATTTTGAGGATTTTGTAAGTACCATAATACCGAACTTTAAGTAAAACACCACATTTGTAGGTTAATTTTAATAGTAGTTAGTAACAAATAACAATTTTTCAGTTTGCGAAGTAACAAATTCACTTTTTAATTTTCAAAAGTCGCCATTTTGAAGCAGATATCAAGCAGATATCAACTAGGTATTTACCTTTTTAATGGGATGTGAAAAATTGTTAATAATTAAAAAACGGCTCCGAACTCTTGGTAGTAAACATGTAGGTGTTCTTTCTTTACGTCTGCAATAACTGAAAAGTTTTCAGCTACCTGGATTATTCAAAATTCTTGGCGAAAATATTACTTCGCTGGGCTATATAATTGATGAAAAATCTCTTACGATTTATATTTTTTTCTGATTTTCCAAGCCAATCTCAAGTAATAGGAATCGGAAATTATAGTCGATGCAATAAATCACTGAACCTCTGAAGAAAAAAACGACAAGACGGATCTTAATATTCCTTTTTACATTCAATTCGTGAATGCGCCAGGAAACTTTTTGACCCAGAGTCATGATAAAATATTGAAAAACTGCATACAAAAAATGCATTCTTAAAGTGCATCTCAAAGAGACAATAAAAAAATTCAGAACTCGTCAATTAAATGAGTTCAAATTTGTTACTCTGGGGTTTTTGGGGTCGCTGAAAACGAATATGACGGCATAAGTGATCTCCCGAGTACCTGGTACTGTTTACCTCGTCATTAAAATTCATTAAAAAATTAGTCAAAAATCATTATTCGGGGGGTTTTTAGGGTCACTAACGATGAATATGACATCGGAAGTGATCTACGGAGTACCTGGTGCCCAGGGTACCTACACTGTTTACCTCGTCTTGTGGATTTTTCGGCAAAAATGTATTAAAACATTAGTCAAAAATCATTACTCGGGGGGTTTTTGTGGTCGCTAACGACGAATTTGATATCGGAATTGTTCTCAGGAATACCTGGTGACCAGGGTACCTACTGTTTACCTCGTCTTGGGAGTTTTCGGCAAATTCATTAAAAAATTAGTCAAAAATCATTACTGGGGGGTTTTTGGGATCGCTGGCGACAAATATGACATCGGAAGTGATCTTCTGAGTACTTGGTGCCCAGAGTACCTACTGTTTATTTCGTTAATAATGATTTTTGACTAATTTTTTATTGAGTTTACCAAAAACTCCGGAAGACGAGATAAACAGTAGGTACCCTGGGCATCAGGTACTCCGGAGATACTTCCGATGTGATATTCGTCGTCAGAGACCCCAAAAACCTCCGAGTAATGAATTTTGACTAATTTTTAAATGAATTTGCCAAAAACCCCAGAAAACGAGGTAAACAGTAGGTACCCTGGGTACCAGGTATTCCGTAGATCACTTCCGATGTCATATTCTTCGTCAGCGAGCCAAAAACACCTGAGTAATGATTTTTGACTAATTTTTTAATGAATTTGACGAAAACTCCATAAGACGAGGTAAACAGTAGGTACCCTGGGCACCACGTACTCCGTAGATCACTTCCGAAGTCATGTTCGTCGTTAGTGACTAATTTTTTAACGAATTTTAATGACGAGATAAACAGTAGGTACCCTGTGCACCAGGTACTCCAGAGATCACTTACGACGTCATATTCGTTTTCAGCGACCCCAAAAACCTCAGATTAACAAAATTGAACTCATTTCCGCCGATAATTGACGAGTTCTGAATATTTTTATTGTCTGTTTGAGATGCATTTAAGAATGCATTTTCTGTATACAGTTTTTCGATATTATATCATGGCTCGGGGTCACAAAGTTTCCTGGCGCATTCACGAATCGAATGCAAGGAGAATTATTAAGATCCGTCTTGACGTTTTTTTTTCGGGGGTAAGGCTGATTTTAGTGCTTTATTGCTTCGCCTATTATTAGAAATTTTCCATTAATTTCTTTAGTGAAGAACTAAATTATGGTTTAGGTCTGATGGTTTATTTTTAAATTATTTACTATACTATATTAACTATAATTGCGTTTATAATAAAATTTATCGCATCCACTATTAGGTGATTAGCAGAATCTTTAATAATATCTGTGAATATTTTCGTTTTGAAAATAATTCTTCATCTAGAAGCTCAAAAGAGATTTTTAACATTTAAATTCTGTTTTATACGAAACGTCCCCTTTACAGAATATTCAAATAAATCCCTGTTAGTCATGACAGTAGTAATTTTCCATAATAAAACGGTAAAATCTAAACTATTTGCAATCAAATGCTCCCCAGAATGCTCTTAAATATTCGAGCCTGATCGCAGAGCAATAGTCTTCGTTAAATTTTATATAGGGCTTTTCATCGATTGTCATTTGTTTCGAGCTTCTGTCATATGTTGTATAATCCGTGTATAATGTTAATATACACGGATTATACGACATATGACAGAAGCTCGAAATAAATGACTGTGGATGAAAAGCCCTATTTTTTATGTTTGGACGAAGACCAAATATGTGAAAGATTAATATAATATTTCGAGAAGATGCTTAATGATGGAGTGTCTACTGAAGAAAATTATACTCTTCTTGAACCCCAAATAGGAAGAGAGGAAATACCAAAGTCCACAAAAGAAGAAATTGAAGAAATAATAAAGGAGGTGAAAAATCACAAAAGCCGTGGTGAGAGTGGCAGAGAAATTAAAACACGGAGGAGAGGCCTTACGAAAACAAATTAGTAAGTTATTAGTAGAAGACTTCTTAGTATCATCGCTGAAGAAATGCTCCAAGGTTAAATGCGCAAACTATAAAAGAATACGAGCATTCTTGTTAGAGGTAATATACAATATAATATACATGCTTGCCATACTAATCAAAAAACGACTAGAAAAATATGTGGATAATGGTCTAGAAGAATATCAGGAAGGACATCTTAAAGGAAGATCAACAGCCGATTAAATTTTTATGCTGAAACAAATCCTGATCAATTGCTATGAGTATAATAATCCAGCGCTCGTACTATTTATTGATGACAAGGTTGCTTACCATACAATAGATAGAAATAAAGTAATAGAAACGATAAAAGAGTTCAAAGTACCAACAAAAATAGCAATTTCAATAATAATTTATAAAAATGACACTTAGGAAAACCATTTGTGCTGTGAAATGCAATGTTACAGTTTCAAATGAATCCCAAGTAAAAAGGGGGTTCGTCAAAGAAACCCCTTTTTCACTTTGTTATTCTATACAGCTCTGGAAATAGTTGTGAGGGATAGTGGGATGAATAGGCTCAGAACTTTTTTCTACAAGTAACACCAATATTTGGCGTATGCTGATGATGTGGTCCTTATTGCAAGAAGTAGAGAAGAACTAGCAAGTACGGCAAAAATACTGTTTTTGATTGAAAATGAATATGAATATGTAATTCCAGATACATGGAGATTGCGAGGAAAAGAGGAGTCCCATGGGACAGTTAAAGTTAGAGTTGGAGGATGTATCAGAGGAAGAATTTGAGTGGGTGGACGAATATATATCACCCTTAGTAAAATATAAACACAACTCCAAAATGTAAAATTTTGGGAAATCGCATTTAAAGTTTTGTGTGACTAGTATTTTAAAGAAAATGTCCTATAACATAACGCCTGCGTATAATAGAGTTCTGAAAATGTTTAAACTATCACCGTTTATCACGTATTAAAGGTTATATGTGTTTAAAGTTATAACAAAAATAATATTTGTTACAAAAAAAATAATTTTACTCACCACTGTCCAAATAAGCCGTTTTATTACTAAAATGTTCGGATAGATAAGGGGTCTATATCAAGTTCGGTCGATGTCTGATTACCTGGTAGTCTAACTTTGGTGTCACATTTCATAATAAGCCATTATAAAATGAAAGAAATAAAGTTAAATAAATTAATAAGCAGCATGTTGACACAAATGACAAAAGAGAAGACGGAATTACAACTTTATTGTTACAAAAAAATACAAAATAAACGTTGCTTAAAATAAAAACCAGGAATAACACCAGCTTTCAGAACTAACAACAACATAAGCAAATATATTAAGAACAATAAGAGCCGAAAGAGAAAACAACTAGGTACAGAGTGGTGTCTACAAACTAACTTGTGGTGACTGTCCGAAAACTTACATCGGTCAAACTGGCAGAACCTTTGACAAACGGAGAGCAGAACACAAAAGGGCTTTCAACAATAGAAAAACAGACACTTTTACATACGCACTTTACCTTCTAGATCATAGTCATGCTTTTAATGAATAGTCTCAAATTCTGCATATTCAAAATAAAGGCCTTAAGCTATCTTTGTTAGAATCTATGAAAATTAATAAATTAAAAAATACAGATATATTCTGAATGACCAACTCGAGACAAATAGCTCCACACTCCTCAACCTCTTCAGTTAAAAACTTTATAAAAAAGCAAACCCATAAAAAATTAATCACTTGAGAAAGGCACTCTGCCGAAACAGCTGTAGTCACATAGTTATAATAAATTTTATGGAAGTATAGAACAAAAAACATTTTTAGTGTTTTATTGTTAAATAAAATAAATTCCTCTTATGCATGACAGTAGTAATTTTAATAATGAAACGGTAAAGTCTAAATGCTCCGAGAACGCTCTTAAATATTCGAGCCCGATCGCAGAGCAATCGTCTTCGCTAAAGTTTATATTGTTTTCACCCAATTTTTAAAAAATGTGAAAACTTTGAATTATCCACGTCCGTCTGTCCGTCCGTCTGTTTGTCTGTCTGTCTGCCTCTCTGTCTGTCTCTCTGTCTATCCGTGAACACAACTCATTCGTCATTACACCAGGTAGAATGACAAATGAGGTGTCGAATGAAAGCTTATAATCCAAGGATGGGACTAAAGGTGAGAAATTTGACCTAGACTGTCTGTCCGCCCGACTGCGAATATCCCTTACCCTTTATTAATACAGATAGAATGACAAATGAGGTGTCGAATGAAAGCTTATAACCCAAGGATGGTATTAAATATCAGAAATTTGATCTCGGACTTCCGGGGTTTTAGAAATGCAACCAGAAGTACTGTTTTAAAGTCATCGGAATAGTAAAAGCGATATATTATTCGACGTTCTTTTACAGGACGAGAACAAATATACACCTCTGGTTTCATGACGGTCTGTCCTTCTGTCCGTCCGCGAATATAACTCCTCCATTATTAATACAGATACAGTGACAAATAAGGTGTCGAATGAAAGATTATAACCCAAGGATTGTATTAAAGATGAGAAATTTAACCGGGGAGTTCCAGTTTTAGAGTTTAAACCGGAGGTAACGTTTAAAACTCGCCGAAATAGTATAAGCGGTATATTACTCGACGTGCCTTAGCAATATGAAAACCAGTATATAATTCTGGTTTTTATATCATTTCCCTTTGAACAATAATTATGACAGAAAGTTTAGCAAAGATAACTTAAATTAGCGAAATATGTAAATTAATCGACGCAAAGTTACACGAAGAATTCAAATATCCAGTTTTGGTTATACTTTCGATCCCTTTGGGTAAAAACCTAGGACTTACACAAAGTCCAATTACTTGTTTGTATTACGAAGCTGTCTCACAAATTGCAATTCACTTAATGATGTACTCGAATAATTTTTTTTGTTATTTATTTAATGCTGTAATCTAGTCAAAAACCAGTCAGTAAGTTTTATAGATCTTAATTTACTATACTATAGAAAAATGTGTGGAAATGTAGGGTTGCATTTTAAAGTGTATAAAATGCATCAAAAAGTACATAAACATATCAAAATACTTTTATTAAGGGCCAGCTTTTTTTACTTGGGGGTTTTTGGGATCGCTGAATAGGAATACGCTATCACAACCGACCCACGGTGCACCTAGTGCCCAAACTCCAATCTCCAAAAGATAACAAGACTTAGCAGTTGGTTGTTAACCTCTCACCTGATCACAACCTTGTGTAAATTCCGAGCAAGGATGACATACATCCACATGTGATATATTTTTAATCTTAAGACATCAACTTATTGTCGATTACTACACAGCTCATAATGTAGCAATAATGTTATTTTGAGGTTTTACACCTATTCAAGTGGCTAGTTTCAATTACTTGTACACTGGACGTTTACACTGAGGATGGTCAGTTTGACCGAAAACGTTTTGTTGTACTTCCACTCCCTTGTGGATAAATTTTAAGAATTTTTTAATAAATTAAATACCTACATACAACAGAAGTGTTTACTTCATTCTACGTTGACTTAGCAGTGCCTTTTGGCACCAGTTGCTCCGGGAGTCAGTTCATATTATACGTATTCATACTCAGTAACCCCAAAAACCACTCGTCAAATATGTTTGCAACAATTTAGTGCTGAAATCTATCGAAACTCCAGAAGATGATGTGACCCTAGACACCAAGTGCTCCGGGTGTCGGTGCTGATTGCGTATTAGTTTTTGTCAACCCCAAAAACCGCCCGAGTAATATTTTTGCGTCAATTTAAAGCCGAAACCCTCGAAACTCCACAGGATGACGTGTCTTAGCAGTGACACTAGGCACCAGGTGCTTCATGGTTGGTTCTGATGGCGTATTCGTGTTCAGCGTCTCCAGAAACTTACAAGTAATCTATTTGCATCAATTTAGTGCAGATATTCCAGATAACGCCTAGATGACGTACCTTGACAATAATTCTGGGTATCAGGTGTTTCGGAGGTCAGTTTTTATGATGTAATCGTGTTCATAGGCCCCAAAAAGCCCCAGTTAACAAAATCTGGCTCTTAGTATACTTATTTTGGCATGTCTATGCACTCTTGGATGCATTTATGCACTTTTAAATGATATGTATTTCCACACATTCTTATATAGTAGACTTTTTTCCTGACATCATCCTGAACACCCAGTGAATTTATTTTAAGAATCACCCAGTGGTTTATTCTTAGCTTGTTCTGATTTTTGAAGCACTTTTTTCATGTACACCAATCTCGATAGTAGCTTTTTCATTTAACTTGATTTAGCTTGTACTATGCACTACACTAGCTCGTATGTCTTTGTCCTCTTGAGTCTTCTTTGTTGGCTAAAGTTATCTAAAAGAGGAATGCCATCGAAGTTTTGATGCTGTGAAATCCTTTCTTCGTGCCTGCAGGCGATTTTTTGTATTTCTTCATCGACATACCCTCCACCCATATTTTTATATGAAAAAATCGATGGGATCCGGTATCCTATTAGGGCCTGTAGTCTAATAGGTTGGCTGTTCTGCCGATAAGGCTTCTGTTCCATATGAAGCAAAAGACGCGTAACTACCCCAGCTAATGGAAATAATATTCGAAAATAGTACCTCAATCATCCAAGATAGCTATCGTTCACCATAGCTTAGCTCAGTCTCTTAAAGTGTGTGTTTGTCTTGTCCTAATCTTAGATATGAATTATAAAAATTCAGAATGGAAGCAAACAAAACAATATTTTAACCAATCATGTTTTTATTTTCATAAATATATAATAAACATGTGACTTATTAAATGCATTAACAAATATATTCAAACTCTTGCCAAAAACTAACAATTCTTGGATTATACTTATGCATGGCTTGTGGTGTTGGTTCTATAGTAACTTCTTGATGTCGAATGTTACAGCTGTAGACTTGTAAACCTGGGCCGATATTGTGGCCCTAGGTCGCCGCAACTAGAGATGTCGAGTGCTGCTGTCTGTTCGCTGTATCTTGTTGTCTTGCCTTTAAGTGTGCATCGCCGGTGATGAAGGCAGGTGGCTCCCGAAGGGAGAAAACTGACCATGTGCTCGTAGACACATGGAAGGTCAGGTATAGGAAAAAATGACTATAAAAGATTAATACAGGCGTAGAAAATTTTGTACAGTAATGTTACAAACTGAGAGAGATCGTCTGAAAAAAAATAGCTATTACCAGCATGTAATTGGCTTTTTTAGCGAAATTAATTTTTCACCACTCTGTGTTGTTGAGAGACGAAGTGCACAACATAGAACATGAAATTTGAAATAACGACTATGGAACACAAGATTAGATCAAATGCTACAATGTAAGATTATGAAGTATGTTCAGTATGACATATGAAATTGAAGTTGCCTATAGAACGGGCGCCAAACAGGTTTTTAACGGAAAAACAAGTTAACACTAGAAGCACCAGAGCGGTCATTTTGACTGCTTTCTATTTTTGACACTGTTTTACTCATTCATAATTATTTTAGAAACTTGATAATTTATGACTTTTCCTAGATCTATTTGAAGATTATAATTTCTCTTTTATAGCTACTTAGTGGAATTACTTTTTAAGATATGCTAATGTCTGCCTATAAGCACCAAAGCAGTCATTTTGACTGCTTTCTCTTTTTGACCCTCTGTATTACTCATTCATATTTATTTTACAAAATTTATAATTTCGGACTTTAATATTTATTTGAGGATTATAATTTCTCTTTTAAAGGTACTATTACAGTATAATTACATTTTGAATATAGTTAATGTCTACCTAGAAAAATTGGGTAGTAATTACAAGGTATTCTACATTTTGTTCTATTTTTTTGGGAAGTTTTTACTTATTTTATGTATAAAATGCATCGAAAACATTTGTTATTAGGTAATTTAAGTATACTCTTTGCAAGTGCGTGTTCAATATGTATTTTGATTTTTCATTGTGATCTATCTCTTTTCTGCTGTTATCACGTCTCGTCGATATTTGACTGAGCAATAACGATTGGAGTGGTTACAGAATTTGTCAGATAATGATTATGAAGTAGAGTTATGTGATGAAAATGTATCCAATAATGAAGAAGACGAGTATGTGCCTGATAAAGTTGATCAAGGACATTCATCGGGTAGCGATTTTGAAGATGAAGTTGAGATTGAGGATATGCTCAGTACTTCTGCTTCAACTTCGAATGCTGACTTCAATACCTCTTTAGGAATTATTACCAACCAGGTAAGAGGAATTCCCGGAAGCAGTTTAGAGAATTCCTCCATCGACACTATAGGATGGGAGTTACTTTGCAATAGCGCTAGTACACCAATTTAGCAAACTATATTATATTAGTGGCTTCACTAGCTTATATTTATGTATTCACTTAGGCATATAATTTTTGTGAGCATATTATTTTTTTTTGATGTGCCTATCCGTGATGAATGTTGGCGACCATCATGGGAATTTTTACCTTATCCGCAGGATGTTCTTCTACCTGGGCCCCGTTTTCCAAATATTTTCCTTGCAAGATGGCTTCTAGAAGGGTATATCTGGATTCATTTCGCATAATGTGTCCAAAGTATTCGAACATTCGAGATTTGATTGTGGTACCTCTCGGTTCTTCTACATTCTTCTGAGGACCTACTCATTTGTGACTCTCCGATTTTTTGTGGCTATTCTCCGATATAGCCACATTTGGAATGCTTCCAATTTTCTGCACATATTCTTTGTTCAAGGTCCACGATTCAACACCACAAAAAACAACAGAGAAGACGTAGCAGGTGAAAGTGAAAAACATGTGAAAGTTATATACATAATGTAAAAAAAAGTGAAAAAAATAAAATTGTTGCTACTGCATAAATCGTGCTTAAATAATTAAATAATTCATTTAAATTAATTAAATATGTCTTTTGTTATTAGTTATTAACTCAATATAGGTTTTTATCAAGTAAAAAATGATTCAAAAACGGCTGGCAATAGAAATTCTAATACCCGTCATTTTGACCGCTGCGGTGCTTCTAGGTATGCAGAAATGTTGGTGCTTCTAGTGTTAAAACGAATACAGAAGATAATTATAATTATGAATGAAATATTTAAGAAAATAAAGTAAAATAATTATTTAAAAATAAAATAGCAAAGATGTGACGTTTGTAACGTTACACGTATTCTTTTATCGCTTTAAGAGTCTCCTACCCTAAATAAACAAATAATTCACAATATTCTTCCTCTTTTATGGCATGTCTAGGAGGGCAAAATATCCTTGCTATGGTTAGATCGTACCTATTTGTTTTGATTTTTACAGCTGTCAATTGCATTTTTTCAGTAATATCGCCAGTAAATACTGACAGTAATGTAAATATTTTCATTTGAAAAAAGAATCTTCACATAAAAGCTAAAAAGAAATTTTAACCTTTAAATTCTGTTTTATACGAAATTTTCCCTTTATACACACCTACTTTCTTAAATAGAATATTCAAATAAATTCCTGTTATTCACGACAGTAGTAATTTTCCATAATGAAACGGTAAAATCTAAACTATTTGCAATAAAATGCTCCCCAGAATGCTCTTGAATATTCGAACCCGATCGCAGAGCAATCGTCTTCGCTAAAGTTTATATTTGTATTACGAAGCTATCTCACAAATTGCAGTTCACTTGGTGATGTACTCGAATAATGAGACTGCTACAAAAAGTACGAGCTCGAGATGCGGCGACCTCAATCGTGTCGTGTCTCCTTTATTTGTGACTTCCATCACCAGGTGGAATGCTTTTTGAATTAGGTGCATTGACGCGACCTCATTAGTATATCTATGTCTGATGTACGTTTTCAATCAAGGAGATGTCTTCATTTTAGTCTATACTATACAAAATATTTCAGACTTTTGGATTAAAAAATCAGTTCCCTTTATAAAGTTTGAAATATAAATTGTCGTAATGTATTTTTAAATAAATCTTTACTTTATAAAGTTCTTCTTGCTTCCTTTTTTTATTCTATTTGTGCAGGTTTTGCTTAGTCTATTTGTTTCTCTTTGGCTATTTTTTTGAATATTCACATTTTCTTTGTTAATTATTTTTATCCATTTGGTGCATCCATTTAAGTTCCATTTCTAAATTCGTGAAAACAAAATTAAATATTGGCGTTACGAATTATACCGTTACGAATATATCGATGCATCAGTATCAGAGTGCACCAACTCAAAAAACATAGTTCTTCACAAATCAACTTTAACTTATTTTTTCTGGGAGCAAATATTTTTAATCTGTTGTAAACGGTCCATTTGTTTTTCAAATAGAACAAAATTTTGGAATTAGATTTTATGGTTCTTTTAGATGATAATTTTTGATTAATATTTTTTAAAGAATTCAGATTTTTTTTGAGTTGGTGCACTATGAAACTATCGACACATGATTTTTTAACAGTTCATGCATTTTGTATAGGGTATTTGTATGGAAATCAAATAAAATTATTTTAGTATTTTTTTCTTATAAAATCATTATTGTTTCCTTGTTATGAAAAAATATAATAAAATCAAAATAATTCTGAATTGTCACTTTCTTCAGCAGCGGCAGCTGTGGCAGAAGTTGGTAGGTTCTGGAAAAACTGGAGGTTTATTGGAGAGGATGAGAGATTTTCGTCAAAATAAGACTTCTTTTACATTATTCTGTGTGGCTGGTTTTTCTCAACTCTTAGAATTTGTGTTTCGCTCCATTTTATTTTGTCTCCGGCTTCATTTATGTTAAAAATTTTCCCAATTTTTTGTAAATTTTTACTTCATACACTTCGGCAATTTCTTCCGTAGCATACCTGGCCGTAAAGTTTTCTTCTTCTCTTCTTCTTCTTCTTCTTTTTGTATAGACATGACTCTGTCTGTTTTTTCAATGTGCCTCTAGTAAATTGTCGTTTTCCATCTCTTCGTGGTCTTCCCACTGATCGTCTTCCTATAGGGGAACCGTCTCTCGCTGTCCTAACTACTATATTTGTTGTCATTCGGCTTATGTGGTCGTTCCATTCTATTCTTCTGTTTTTTACCCAGTTATTAACGTTATCCACCTTGCATCTCCGTCGTATATCTGTACTTCTAGCTCTGTCCCATAGAGTCTTACCATCGATTTTTCGAAGAGTTTTTATCTCCGCCGTTTCGAGCAATCCTTTTGTCCTCTCTGTGTCGGGTCGTGTTTCTGCCGCGTATGTCTTTATTGGTCTGATAACTGTTTTGTAAATTCTGCCTTTCATTTCTTTTCCGATATTTTTATTGGAAGTTTTCTTAGCCAGGCTAATAATTATCGGTACCATTTGCGATAAAATATAGAGCGGGTTTCCTTTTAGGTATCTTTTTTTTTCTTTTTCTATGAGGGCATGCATCGCATCACCGTCATTTTGAGTATGTCCAACTACTAAGCATTTGTGGATTATGCTTATATAATTAAGTTTTGACAGCAGTATAAAAACAAGCAAGCAATGAACTTGTTTTTGTTTTGGCCCAGGCAAATATCGGAGTAAAATATGTGCTCATATTGAGGTCCCATAGTTCTTTAGATACTGTCAAAGATACGTAATTATTTCATTAACACCTCTGCTTGCGATACGTTCGTGCCACAAAAAACTATAACAATTTTTGTCAGAAATATCAAATATAGTGAAGTTGTAACATGATAGGCGTCTCATGTAAAAAGAAAATCACTCCTATCTCCATTTGGTAGTGGTAATACAACTTGGAGATGAAAGGAACAAACTACAGTACTGTCATCTTCCTTTGAAACCTTGATATCCAACTCCTTCTCTAACCGAATCTGATTTTTTTTTCTGATATGTGCATCATAGTTAAGTTGTTGTACTACTTTTTAAAACACTGGTCTTTGTTGGCTGAAAAGGGGCAATATTAAATTCCCTGTTGAAAATCTTGGTGTAATAATTGAGTTTTACGGGAATTTTCAGTTCTCCTCTACATTTTTCTTGGTACAATCTGTACATGGTGGCTAAGTTTAGAGATTTGTTTTTTTTTGCTCCGCAATAATGAGAGTCAATTACTGGAAAACATTTGATGTGGGACCTCACGAATTCTTTTTCATCATCTGGCACCCTTGGTCGCCCAGCATTTTTTTTTTCCTCCTCGATTGTGATTCTGTGCAGACCCTAGCTCTGTTTTTTTTAATTGCTGTGCATGCTTTCTCATTATTATCCTCTTCGAAATGTTTAAAATGTTCATAAACCAAACTTTACATACTCTAATTTTTTCATTTCTCATCTCAAAGTAATAAGCTATATTTTCTCTTCTATGACTCCCTTCTTTCTTATATTGATATTTTGGCTTAACCGGCATTACATTGTTAACTATTAAATCTCGCTGCCTATTTAAATCACCAAGACCCCAGTAGTTATTTAACAGTTCTTCTCTTTCTGTATCACTAAATTTTTCTGAACATTTAATTTAGCAACGGTCAGTGCAAGCAGCTTTCACAGATCATTTTGAGATAGTAGCTGACAGCAGTTCTACCGATCAAGTTTCATTATGCACTAACTCAAAGTGATGCGGTATAAAACTACGACGTTGTAAAAAAATATTCGATTCTGCATGTTGACAAGTCAAAATTTTTACAATGGGGTTGGAATTTTGAGATGGTGTAATTTGAAACTGATAAATAAACATATTTTAACCATTTCCTCATACTTATCTCAAAATTTAAAAAATTTGAGTTGGTGCAGTCTGATACTGATGTATCGATATATAGTTATGAATTGTAACCGTTACGAAGCGTTGCCGTTACAAATTTATGGCGTTACGAATTGTACGTTACCATTTGTGGCGTTACCAACTGTCGAGTTCCGAGATGTCATTGAACCAGATTCCCTATATCGTATATTAATGATACACAAGGGGAGTTTTACTATGCTCAAATTTAGGTACGGCACTTTAAAAAAAAGTTAGCACAATATCCCACATTCTTTTCTTTTCGTGATGCGGCGACCTTAATCGTGTCGTGTCTCCTTTATTTGTGACTTCCATCACCAGGTTGAATGCCTTTTGATAGAATTAGGTGAATTGATGGGACCTCATTAGTATATCTATGTCTGATGTAAGTTTTCAATCAGCGAGATGTCTTCATTTTAGTCTATACTATACAAAATATTTCAGACTTTTTGATTAAAATATCAGTTTCCTTTATAAATTTATTTGAAACAAAAAATACCGTAATGTACCTGGTGTCCACTTATATTTTCCCCCATTTTAACTGCCTATAACTTCTAAACGGCTCGAGATAGAAATATACGGTTTTCGCTGAAATGTTTTATTTTAGCAAAAGTTTTGTCTGAATGAATTAAATTTTTTATATCGCTTTCAAATACGAAAAAAAAAATGGCGGATTTTTGAAAAAAACGTTGTTGACTTTTTTTTTAATGGAACACCCAGCATACTTATCTGTAAATTGAAAGAAATGTCATTCAACTATCCAGCGATATAAAGTTTTTCAAAATCGGTTGTCAACTCACTGAGTAATTATTTTTTAAAATGAGAGGCGCAACGTGGATATCACATACCTAAATAACATGAATAAGCAAATTGATATTATGTTATGTGATTTCCACATTGCATCTCTCATTTTAAAAATTAATTGCTCAGTCATTTGACAACCGATTTTAAAAATTTTTATATCGATGGAGAGATAAGTGACCATTTTTTCAACTTACAAAAAAGGATACTAGGTGTTTTAATAAAAAAAGTCAACAACGTTTTTTTTTTCAAAAATCCGCCATTTTTTATTTAAAAGCGATATAAAAATGGTCATTTCGCTAAAAACTTGAAAAAAAGTTTATTTACCTATCCAATGATATACAATTTTTTAAAATCGGTTGTCAAATGACTGAGCAATTAATTTTTAAAATGAGAGATGCAATGTGTAAATCACATAAATTGATATTATGTTATGTGATATCCATGTTGCACCTCTCATTTTAAAAATTAATTACTCAGTGATTTGACAACCGATTTTGAAAAACTTTGTATCTCTGGATAGGTGAAGGACCTATCTTTCAATTTACAAAAAAATATACTGGGTGTTCCATTAAAAAAAAATAAACAAAGTTTTTTCAAAAATCCGCCATTTTTGTTTTTGTATTTGAAAGCGACATAAAAGTTCGATCCATTCAGACAAAACTTTTACTAAAATAAAACATTTCAGCGAAAACCGCATATTTCTATCTTGAGCCGTTTAGAAGTTATAGGCTGTTAAAATGGGGGAAAATATAAGTGGACACCCGGTATTTTAAGACAACTATTAACGTTATAGAGTTCTTTTTGTGTCCCTTCTTTATTCTATTTTTAGAGGTTTTGCTTAGTCGGGTTGTTTTTTTTACTATTTTTTTAAATTTGAACACTTTCTTTCGTAATTATTTTCATCCATCCGGTGTGCTGATTTCATTTGTTCCATTTCTGGTTTGTTTACTCGTATTATGATAGGGGAGCCCAAGCGGGAATTTTATTAACATTTTATAGCATAATTTTTAATTCCAAATAACTGTTCTTAATAACACTTTTTAATATTGTGAAATATAAAGATACTTTACTCTTGAGCGAAATTCATATGTTTTAACATACCTCGTACACTATTGATAAAATTTTATATCTGATGATTGCATCTTAGGTTTTAAATTATATAAAGCATTTTAAAAAGAAATTTTTTTTTCATAAAGTTAATAATAAAAAAGTTTTCTATATGGTTCCAACTTGGGACGTATTGCAGATGTATAATAAAAAAAGAAAGATTATTTTCTTAACTTTAAAATTGTGTATTTTAAAAAATTCTAAAGCTATTTTTAAACTAGATATGCTTTTTCAAAATGTGATATACATATTATGTATATCACATTGTAAAAAGCATATCTTGTTTAAAAATAGCCCTAGAATTTTTTTAAAATACACCATTTTAAAGTTAAGAAAATAGTCTTTCTTTTTTTATTGTCTTTCGTGTTGTTGTTCTGAAGCTATTTCCTTGTGGCATTTTTATGATTAACTATTTAGATAGGAAATAAGCCACAATTAAATTGAAAAAATAATTTTATTACAGTTTCGAAGCCCAAATCGGGTTTCGTTGTCAAAATACAAAATACTACTAAAATAAACAAAAATGTTTATAGTTGCTAAGTAAAAAAATTCTTCTAATAATTTATTTAATCTGACTCATTTATATTGGCAATTCAGACGTATATAATACATATACAGTGATGAGCGCGCTAATAACCGGTACAATAGCGCAAGAGATCGAAAACACATTAAATTGTGAGATAAAAATAAATAAAACTAGTAGAGTTGTTAAATTTAGCGATAGTTACCTATAAATTGACATTATATTTATTGTTTTCCACCTTTAGACGTATCAGAGGCGTATGCCAACTAAAACTGTCACTGCGACAGTGGCAATTCATTTCTCAAACTCGTACGATACGTCTAAAGGTGGGAAACAATCAATATAATGTCAATATATAAGTTACTATCGCTAAATTTAACACCTCCACTATGTTCGTCTCTTTTTATCTCACAACTTAATATGTTTTTCATCTTTTGCGTTGTTTTGCCGGTTATTAGTGCGCTCATTACTGTATATTATACAAACGTATATTATACAGACCTAATACTGCAGTCACTGAAGGTGGATATGAGCTATTACCTCCACCTCCGATTTCGTTGAACCTCCATCGATTTGCATGAAAATTGGTGAGTGGTTAGAGAATATCTCAAGAAACAAAGGTGACATGGTGCCAACTTGCGCTTTTACCCTGGGGGTGGATGTCACCCCTTCTCGGGGGTGAAAATTTTTTATTGAAAATAATCCCACAATTCGATAGAGGGACAAATTCTAAGCAAAATTTATTATATAAAGTTATTAAAATAAATGAAAACTTTTTGAGTTATTGAAGATGAAACATTTTAATTTTCCTTGAGAAAAATGCATGTTTTTAACCGATTTTTCATCAATAACTCAAAAACTATAAGGTTTTACAAAAAAGTTATAATTACCAAAATTGAAGCTAATAAAAAATGAAATAAACCCTTTGCTAGAAAAACCTTTTAATGTTAACTTAAAGTGAGTTATAGGTAATTGAATATCGTATTGAATATATTTTTTTCATCGAGTAAAATAATCTAAGTATTCAAGCTGATATAACGGGAAAATGCATTTTATAACATAAACTTATTAAACATTTGTCACAGTACTTAAAAATATCTATCAAATGAGCCCACGAACATGTTGATAGCATTAAAATTTATGCATCAAAATTTTTTCAAAATGTATCTTTTAAAAATTTTTTCAAATAATGTTATTGTTTTTTTTATAAACTCCATTTATTTTTACGATATCAGGTTTATCTAAAAACAGTTTGAAAGATAATTCTAAGGGCTATTTAACCACGTTGAATCTAATCTTTTAGACAACTTACTTTTTTAAAAATAAAAGGTTAAATGGCCCCGGTTGCATGGTTTTCACAGCAAAATTTAAGATTTAAACGTTTCTATCTCGGTTATTTTTTATCCTATGGAAATAGTAAAACAGGTAAAACATTTGACACAGAAAAAACTAAAATGTGGGTATATTTTTGGAGTTATTATCAAAAGAATAAGAAAATTACAATAATTTAAAAGTTATGATTATTTTAAATTATATCTTTTTTCAAAAATATGCATTCTAAATCGGTCAAAATTATTGAATTCATTACTTATGCTAATATAAAAAAGTTCTTGTAAGGATTACTATAAATTTAAATTTTTGTGGAAATGGCGTATGTTTTATTTTTCACTTTTCCTAAAAAATTCGAAAGGTTTCTTTTATTGTCATCATAACTTGCTTAATTTTGACGCTATTAACTTGTTCTGAAGCTCATTTACTATGTATTCCGAAATACGTTGACAAATAATTAGCAGGTATATTTTATATATTGCATCGTTTTCCCGTTATTTAAGCTTGAATACTTAGATTTGAGTACTCGTCGAAAACAATACATATTCAATTGCCAATAACTCACTTTGAACTAAAATTAGTTTAGTGCTTTAAGTGAGTAATGTATTCAGTTTTTTATTATCATCAATTTTAGTAATAATAACTATTTTGTAAAAGCTTATAGTTTTTGAGTTATACGTGAGAAACCGATTTAAAACATGAATTTCTTTACGAAAAAATAAAATTTTTGGTCTTTAATAACTCAAAAAGTATTGATTTATATTAATAACTTTAT
Source organism: Diabrotica virgifera virgifera (assembly GCF_917563875.1). NCBI lineage: Eukaryota > Metazoa > Arthropoda > Insecta > Coleoptera > Chrysomelidae > Diabrotica > Diabrotica virgifera. The sequence goes on along the minus strand of NC_065449.1, from coordinate 200,531,256 downwards.
ATAACAAATTTTGCATATAATTTGTCCCTCTATCGATTTATGGTATTATTTTTAATAAAATAATTTTCACCCCCTGAGAAGGGGCGGCATCCACCCCTAGGGTAAAAGCGCAAGTTGGCATCATGTCACCTTTGTTCCTTGAGGTATCCTCTAATTACTCACCAATTTTCATGAAAATCGATGGAGGTTCAACGAAATCGGAGGTGAAAACCTTCAGTGACTCCACTATAAATTTACAATAAAAACAGTTATAATGAGAAATTTAAAATAATCGTAAAATGTATCAAAAATCATTAAAAGCATACAATTTTGATCAACCATATCTTGCTTAAAAATAGTCATGCAGCCTTCTACAATAAACTATGTTAAAGGTAATTGACTTTTCTTCCTACTGATTGTCACATTGCATATACCTAAATATACGTAGAAAGAAGTTACAAAACAATGTTTGAGAAGTAACAAGGAAAATGGGCCAAAATCGCTGTGAGTGGCGAAATTTGAAAAATCATATTTTGGAAACTGTAAATCATAGAGATTTCTACCAAACGCCTTTTTAAATAGAGGGGAAGGACATTTTTTCTGTGAAGAAATGCCTATACCTATATACTTACACGTGAAAAAAAGTTATGGGAAAAAAACAAAATTGCTATTTTTCGTTTTTTTTTTGCTTTTCTTTTAAATATATTTTTAAATAATTGATGGATTCGACCGTTACTTGATGGAAGTTCATTTTATCTCACAATAAAACACTGAAAAACGTTTGTTTTCTATACTTCTACAAAATTTATTACAACTATGTTATTACTACAGCTGTTTCGGCAAAGTGCCTTTCTCAAGTGATATATTTTACAATGTGTTTGCCTTTTTAAGTCTTTAACTGAAGAGGTTGAGGAGTGGGGAGCTGTTTGTCTTAAGTTGGTCATTCAGAATTATATCTGTATTTTTCAATTTATTAATTTCCATTGATTCTAAAAGTGATAGCTTAAAGCCTTTATTTTGAATATGTAGAATTTGAAACTCTTCATTGAAAGAATGATTATGATCTAGAAGGTGAAGTGCGTATGTAGAAGTGTCTGTTTTCCTATAGTTGAAAGCCCTTTTGTGTTCTGCTATCCGTTTGTCAAAAGTTCTGCCAGTTTGACCGATGTAAGTTTTCGGAAAGTCACCACAAGTTAGTTTGTACACACCACTCTGTAGTTGCTTTCTCTTTCGGCTTTTATTGTTTACAATATTGATTACCTGTGCCTAGGGACTAATTCACCCCTTTGTGAGAAACGCACCCGTTTAAATGGTAGCACTTCGCGGAATTTTCATATCTAGAGATCCATTGACTATATGAAACCGTAAAACCCCGTTAACGTTGTAGTTCCTTTCTAAAATACATAATCAATAGCCTACTAGTTATATGAATTAAACTTTCAAAATGGTATTGTTAATCACATATTATCTTTTTGTTTTTCTTTATTGGGTTTATTCTTCTCAAAATTCTAGTATACCTCTTTAACAAATGAGTACGTTTGTACCGATTATTCTTAAATAAACTGTTATGGTGTCTTGTGAACGTACAATTTATCCTTTTGTGAATAATTTATTTATGTTTCTCCCAATTGTTAAAATGCGATTCGTTGTATTTGTTTTTTTATTAAAGATTTTCATTAATACAGAAAAGGATTCTTCTGTTTAGTCTCCTCTTTTAATAGCTTTATAAAAAAAGTGATCATAAACAAGTTATACATACAAAAGATTTTGTAGAGAACAATAGAAAATAAATTTAAGCCGCCTGGGAACAAGAAAACGATATAATAAAATTCATTTTCCAATATTAAAGCAATGCAATTTAGTCAACGAAATAATTGCACTTTTTAATTATCCAGATGAAAGCGATTTATACTCCAAGTAAGATTCAGTAATTAACATTATTCTTTATGAATAGCCACGCTACGCTTTATTGCTGCTGCTTTTCAGAATATCCGGTCGTCCTTTTAATTACACGATAACCTGTTGCAAAATCGATATAGCCCAATAAAATAAAATAAAACCAAAATGTAATTCCGTACAGGTTGGAATAAATTGTTTATTAAAGTTTAGGTCAAAACAAAAGATATTTCCAAGAAAGTATATGATTGATATGAGGGGATCATTGTTTAAATAATTAAAAATTGTTAATTTTTGCAAAAAATTTACTTTTTAACTGCTGCGGCAATACTTGTTTTTATTAAGGATTTTACAATTTTTTTCTGCAAAGATGAAGGAACATTCTTTTATATGAGACTTACTAAATTAAATTTAACCCTTATATTAATTTATTTATATAATTGTAAATTAAAATTGAAAAACAAATTTCCAAAACAATATTATTTGCAATATAAATAAGCACTATAAAATATTTTGTTTTGGATAAAAAGTTGAGCTATGATATCACTATAAATTAACAAAAAATTGGTTGATAAATATTGAGTCGTTTATGAGATATTTAATTTGTTTATAAAAAATTACCATTTTTTCAATTGCAAAAAACGCAGTTATTGCCGATAGAGTATAAAAGTTTTAAAGGTCTCATTTTGTTTATTTTTATGTGTATTTTCGACAAATTTATTGACAAACTAAAATTTTAATTAAACACCCCTTCAAAATGGCGTTTGAAAATTGGTGTAATTTGTTTAAAATTTGTTTTTTTAATAATATCACCGGGATTAAAAATTTTGAAATTATTTTTTCATATTCGTGTTACTGGTAGTTTTGGACACAGTTACAAAAGAAAAAAATTTTATATATCCATTTTTTGCCGAGATAGCTTTTCCAAGTTTAAAAATTCATTATTTGTTTATTTATCAATATTAACATTTTAAAGTGCGTGAGTACATCTATCAACCCTACTACTTGACAATGTCATTTACATATAGAGTTAAAATTTAAGAATATTTTAAAAAATAATGATTTTCGTAGCAACCTTAACTGAAAACTTTTTGCATGAAGGGTGGTGCAATAGTACTTTAAAATATCTTCTTTAATAATGGACCAATTTCAATGTTTCTTTTTAGTTTATGGTAGTATATAAAAATAGTACATGTAAATGACACTTTTAACAATAAATATTTGTCAGTTTGTTATAAACAATTTTTTTTCTCTATTTAGATGTTCTATAAATAAATGTTGACACAAAATATTTTTATAAAAAAAATAATAATACTGAATTAGCATTAAAATTTGTAAAGGTTTTTTCTTTGTACTTTGTATTAAAATATATATGTATTTTACAATAAATTTTATAATCTTGTTAAGAGGTAATACACTAAGAATTGTGTATATATTTGTTAACTTTTATTCACTTATATACATAATATATTTATATAGATGTTGTCCTCCATTATTTTTATATATTTAATTTTGTAGGAATTCACATTATTTTTGCGAGATTTTGCCAATGATTTGTACAAAGAACAAAGTTTTTGTGATTTTTTTTTGATATACTGCATTTTTACAATCTACTCTAAACAAAAAGTAATAAGTAAATAGTCTGAAAGTAAATTAACGTGAAATAGGTACCATCCAGTGACGGTTCTCTAAGTATTATTCTTTATTGTGGTAGGTCGTCTGGCCATATTCTCTTTAGTCTGCTTTCAGCAAGTGGTTGGGTGAATAAATTATTTATCAAGTCGTTGGTGTGGTCAGTGGTGCGATTTTGATATTTTATTGAACGATTTTTTATTAAGTCCTTGATTAGTGGGATGTCCAGATCATTGTGGAGTGTCTGGTTGGATACATACCATGGAGCTTTACTTATCATACGGAGAATTTTGGATTGGAATGTTTGGAGTATCTTCGTATTTGAAGGTTTACTGCAGCCCCATAGTTCTATTCCGTAAGACCAAACTGGTATAAGTATAGCTTTGTACAGAAGCAGTTTATTTTCAAGAGATAACTGAGACTTCTTGTTAAATAGCCAGTTCATATTTTTTAGTTTAAGATTTAAATGTTTACGTTTAATTTTAATGTGCGTTTTCCATAATATGAGTTCTTCATCCAGATGCAATCCCAAGTATTTGACAACTGGCTTGATGCGAATCGGAGTATTATTTATAGAAACTTGAGGACATGTAGATTTTCTGGTTGTAAAAGTAATTTGTACTGATTTGCTGGCATTAACATTTATTTTCCATCGCTTGAGCCAGTTTTGTAATTGGTCTAAGTGATTTTGAACTTTTTGTGATGCTACATTAGGGTCGACATCCACTGCTAAGATTCCCGTATCATCGGCAAAAGTAGCTAATAAGGTATCATTTCTGGTTGGAACGTCGGCTGTAAATATCAGATAGAGAAATGGGCCGAGAACGCTACCCTGTGGTACGCCAGATTGGATGATGTGGTAATTTGACAAGTTGTCTTCAATTTTGACTTGAAAATATCGGTCAGTCAGATACGATTTTAGAATAAAGTATAGTTGGTCTGTCATGTATAATTTTAGTTTATAGAGGAGACCTTGATGCCATACCCTATCAAATTCCTGTTGTATTTTAAATTTTTGTGATTCTCTAACGAAATTTTGCTATTTTGTTAAATTTTTAAAATAAAAATTTGACAAAAAAAAATGTTTTAAAAAAAATTGTTTATAACTAGTTAATGATTATTTGTGACAAAATGGGTCATGCAGATGTTAGTATTTTTATACGCTACCCCAAATTAATAGAAAATATTGAAATTGGCCCATTATTAACGGAGGTATTGGAAACCACTCCTCCGCCAATTTTTAGACAAAAAGTTTTCATTTAAGGTGCTACGAATATCATCATTTTTTTAATATTCTACAACTTTTATTATGTTTATAAACGACATTGCTTAGTATTGAGGTTAATAGATGTACTCAGTTACTTTTAAATGTCAATATTGATAAATAAACAAATTATGAATTCTTAAACTGGGAAAAGCTATCTCGGCCAACAATGATTCTAGAAAATTTTTATTTTTTTGTGGATATGTCAAAAATTACCTAGAATACGAATATCGAAAAATAATTTAAAAAATTTTAATCCCTTCGGTGTTATAAAAAATTAGTTAAAAACAAATTATACCAATTTTCAAACGCCATTATGGAGGGGTGTTTAATTGAAATTTTGATTTGTCAATACATTATCGAAAATATACATAAAAGCTAAACAAATGAGACCTTAAAAACTTGTATACTCTATAGGAAACAACCGAGTTTTTGCAATTGAAAAAATTGTAATTTTTTATAAACAAATTAAATATCTCATAAAATACTCAATATTTATCAACCAATTTTTTTGTCAATTTGTTGTGATATTATAGCGCAACTTTTTCTGTAAATCAAAGTATTTTATAGTGCTTATTTATATTGCAAATAATATTTTTTTGGAAATTTGTTTTTCAATATTGATTTACAATTATTTAAATCAATTATGGGTCAAATTTAATTTAGCAAGTCTCATATAAAAGACTGTTTCTTACTCTTTGCAGAAAAAAATTGTAAAATCCTTAATAAAAACACTAATTACAGCAGCAGTTAAAAAATAAATTTTGTGCAAAAATTACCAATTTTTAATTATTTAAACAATGATCCCCTCATATGAATCATATACATTCTTGAAAATATCTTTTGTTTGGACCAAAACTTTGATAAAAAATTTATTCCAACCTGTACGGAATTACATTTTGATTTACATGTATTGTAATTTTATTTGATCGGTCTAATACATATTTTTAATGTTGTGTTGTGGATAAAATAAAATAGATCACATTGAATTCTTGTGGTAGTTAATAAAGCAAAAGAAAAGCTGTACCATAAGAAAATAAAAACAAAGCATTTTAATTTTCCTTCGCTTTTGTATTTCTTAAAAATTTATATTATAAAATTATGTCGGAGGATTTCTGAATTTTACATAGTATTGACGAATACCTTTTTCCAATTATCAGCTCGTTAACTGTATAGACTGCCTGGAGTAATCTGTGCATCAGATTATAAGCTACTAAATAATATGAACTGCATGCTTATGCTTATACTACACACAACTACAAAAATGCATCATATAAAACCGCTGACGGCAAAAGTAGAGAAGAATTGCAGATGAAACTGATGAAAAAGGAAAACTACTAGAAATCACAAATAAAACATGAAATGGAATAAAAATCTGGATATATTCATATTCAGCGGAAAAAAGTGCACACCGCGTAAAGTTTAAATTAACAAACAGTGGATGTCGGGGAAACTTTTAGAATGAATTAGTGGAAAAAGAAGAGTTATGCTACAATATATCACAAAAACAAGAAACAGTAATGGTAGAGGAGCCCAAGCGAGGAATTTTGCAGTTACTCGAGCGCGTCAGATTATTACATGGGGAGAAACTTTGTACCCTGGAAATGTACCTCTACCATATATTGGCTCTTAATGCACTGGAGTTCGTTAAGGGGAGGCCGAAAAAAAAATATATCCTTAGAAAATCTCGAAATCGTCAGATTAGGATAAGGTAAGTCAAGTACATGCAAAACAGTGTATATTTCAAAAATCTGACGATTTGAGCGGGTAAGGAAATGGGTGAGTCCCAAAGTTTCACAAGAAAAATGCGAATATTTCGCGAAATAAATGACAGATACAAAAACTAAAAAAAAACATATTCAATATTTTTCAAAAATCTATCGAATGATACTAAACACGACTTCCCACAAAGAGGGGTGGGGGGTAAATTTAATATTTTAAATACGCATCCTGCGATATTTTGCGAAATGAACATCGGATCGAAAAACTGAAAAATACACTTATTCAATATTTTTAAAAAATCTATCGAGTGGCACCAAACACGACCCCCCACGGATTTGGGGTGGGGGGTTACTTTGAAATCTTAAAAGGGAGACTCTCGGTTTCTAAACCTGAATCTTCAACAGCTCAAACTTGACTGACTCTGACGACCTTCCCAATTCAATCTCCCTAAAACAAAACTCCCTTCCAAAAATAATTTCACTCCCCATTAAAAATTCTCGATAACCAGTCATAGAATTAAGACACTTTCTTAATTAAAATCTCGACAAATAAGAAATCACTTAGACATGTTCTTAGCCACACCCTCTATGTCCATGAAAACATTCAATCCAATCATGAAAAGGATAACAAATGGCTTATAGCAAATTATACAACCTACTTTTCCCATCAAAATTGCCGATTCAGCTTTTCCATAATCGAGGCCAGTTAGACGCTCTCCAGCTCAAGGTTTTTTCTCAGAAGATTCAGCAAAAACACATCTGAACTTGTTGATCAAACTCAGAACCTCTTGTCTCTTTTATCGGTTAATAAATAAACACTCTACAGTTTTACTGTCTCCAAAAGCAATTAGTTCTTTCAAATGAAACCGCATCACTCAGTAGAATATAAACAATTCGAGGTATTTTCAGATAAAAAATATGATATCTACGCCAAATCCCTGAGAACGCAAGAACGATTTGCGTTCTCGAATTCCTAAGCAATACGACTTGTGAGAATTAAACGATTCTCCTCTGAAACACAGATATGATCTTAACGAATTTAGAATAGAGAGTTAAGCTAAAACATTAATGATCTTTGTACCGTTACACTTTAACCTCATAAATTAGTTTTTTATAGTCGCTTTCTAAAAGTAGCCTAGACCTAATACTTGACTCCACGTAAAGTTTATTCAAACCATCCTCGAATTCCTTTTTAAGGCTTTCGATTGGTTCACCCATCGTATTAGAAATTATCATAAACTACACTGAATAAAACTCGTGTTACCGGTAGAATCAATATGCGATTTCTGTATTTCCCTTTGTGGGTATTTCTATTGGCTATACAGCCAAATTCTTCGTGTGTTTCCGACGACCTTCATATTTTTGCATTGGGGTCATTGTAATTTATACACAACGCGTTCTGTGCACGTCAAAAATACCCGAAACGCGATGTGAGAAATAAACGAAATTCACAATGTATTGTGGGTATAAATTTCGGTCAATGGCCGAATTCGCATATTGAGTACAATATATACATCTCAAAGGCATCTATTCATTTTTCTGTTTATTAATCCACTGTTTAATTTTAACAGTCATACAGTACAGCAGAAAGCGCTACATCTGATCATTCGGATTATAGGCTTCAGAAAAAGATCTGATCTCTTGAAAAATGTTTTCGTTCATGAGTGTTTTCCTCGCTTGTACGATTCTTCATAGAATTTCTTCTTTGGGTTACCCTAGCTATTGATATTAGCTCCCTAATATTTTATGGAGGCAATTTCTTATTGTGTTCCCTGGCATACAAATATATGTACATTTATTGGTGTCTCTGAAAATACTACAATTTTAGTTTTGGAAACGTTTATGGGTAATCCGAACATTTCGCTATAACTAACTATCGCCTTTATTCTATTTTGTAGTTCTTGCGCGTTTCTTGCTATTTGGACGGTTTCATCACCGTACCTGATGTTGTCTATACTGATTCCGTTAATCTTGATTCCACTTTAAACATCGCTCACTTCTCTGAATGCCCGTGTTGAGATGCCCCCTCTCCCACTTGCAAAAATTAAAAACAAATAGCGCAGATTTATGAGCTATTTATGAGCTCTCATATTTCGCAAACCAAAAATTTTGAGCTCGTTACCCTGGGCAGGAATTTAATATTTTAGTGGGGCGGGGGGCTAAGTTACTTAAAAATAGGAATATTAAATCGATCTTTGCGGCAGAATTACGAGCTATTTATGAACTCTCGAAGTGACATAGTTTCGATTTTTGAGCTCATCCCCTTCACCACCAAACAACCTTTTAATTGATTTAACTTAAGAGAAAGATGCTGAGAAAAATTAAAATACATCGTATCGCGGTTATAATTCGTAGAGCTTATATCATATTTTAACAATAAACTTTTAAATCACGCGCATTTCGATTATTGAGCTACAACCCCTTCGCAAGAAAACCACCCCATCTTCTTGGCTTAAGAAAGAGTTGTACTTAAAATGATTTAAATTCAGTATTTGGCGAATACATATCGTTTAATAATTTATGAGCACCCAAAATAGGCGCATTTAGATCATTAAATTGTAATTTCTTTTCTATAGTGCAGTCACTGAAGGTAAAAATCAACTATTACCTTCAATTTGGGTGAACCTTCATCAATTTTCACGAAAATTGTTGAGTGGTTAGAGGATACCTCAAGAAATAAAGGTGACATGGTGCCACCTTGCGTTTTTACCCTGAGAGTGGATACCACCCCTTCTCGGGGGTGAAAATCATTTTATTAAAAATAACTTCACAAATCGATCGAAAGACACATTATAAGCAAAATTTGTTATATAAAGTTATTAAAATAAATCAATACTTTTTGAGTTATTAAAGATCAAAGATTTTAGTTTTTCGTAAAAAAAATACCTGTTTTAAAGCGGTTTTTCGTAAATCACTCAAAACTGTAAGATTTTTATGAAAAAGTAATCGTTACGAAAATTGAAGCTAATAAAACATTGAATAAACTCCTTATTTGAAAAACCTTTTAATATTAATAATTCAAAGTGAGTTACATATTATATACAGGCAATTAAATGTATATTTTTTATGTAAGCGAGTACTCAAATCTAAGTAGGTATTCAAGCTCAAATAACAGGGAGACCAATATATATATATATATATATATATATATATATATATATATATATATACATATATTATAGCATATTATAAAATGTACTTAATATACCTACATTTGTCAAAGTACTCAGAAATACCTAAAAAATAAGCTCCGAAAGAAGTTGACAGCATCAAAATTAAATACCTAAGTGAACATAAAAATAATAGGACACTTTTGAATGTTTTAGGAAAAAGTGAAAAATAAAACGTTCGCCATTTCCACAAAAAATAAAATCTTTATTAATCCCTATAATACTTTCTTTACTTTAGCATAAGTAATGGACGTTAAACATTTTGACCGATTAAGAATGCATATTTTTAAAAGATGTATATATGATTTTAAAAAAATAACAATTTTTCAAATTTTCGTAAATTATTTTTCCACCTACCTCTACCGAAAGTATACTTTTCCGGACCTGATTGTAGGGAGCAAAGTTGTACTTTTCCTCCCTAGGGAGGAAAATATTTTTCCTCCCTAGGGAGGAAAAGTAAAAGTGACGTCATAGTATTTCATTCATGAAATATAACTTACTCACGCCCTGTATAATATCTATTTTCTATTACGAAGTATCTATACATTTTAACGTTTATTTATAAAACACCCTGTATTTTGCAGAATGGTAAAAAACAGTAAATTGTTATTTTGATTTAACAATGTTTACATTAATAATTTGACTCATATTTGACAGTTGACAGTTATATTGTACCTACTTGTTGTTTTAGTTCTAATAAATTTTGTTGGTTAGTTACATAAATAAATTAAGTAAAAATGAAAAAATGACTTGTTATTTGAGGAAGGTGGAAAAACCATATGTATAACATGGGAGTAAAGTGCCTTTTCCTCCCTTGAATGATTACTGCCCTCCGCTACGCGTCGGGCAGTAAACTTCATTCTCGGGAGGAAAAGTTACACTTTCCTCCCTTGTTATACAAATAGCTATTCTCTTGATAATAATTCCAACAATACTCGATACACGTAAAAATGATAGAGAACGAAATTTAAGTTTTTTTATTGTCTTGTCTTTTTATTTCTGTATGAATCAAAATAACCAAGATCGTTTTAAGTACAACTCTCTCTTAAGCCGGGAAGATGGGGTGGTTTTCTTGCGAAGGGGTTTAAGCTCAATAATCGAAATGCGCGTAATTTAAAAATTTATTCTTAGAATATATAAGCTTTACGAATTATATCCGCGATACGACGTATTTTAATTTTTCTCAGCATTTTTCTCTTAAGTTAAATCAATTAAAGGGTTGTTTGAGAGTGAAGAGGATGAGCTCAAAAATCGAAACTATGTCACTTCGAGAGCTCATAAATAACTCGTAATTCTGCCGCAAAGATCGATTCAGTATCTCTACCTATTTTTAAGTAGGAGGGGGCTAACTCAGCCCCCCCACTAAAATATTAAATTCCTGCCCAGGGTAACCAGCTCAAAATTTTTAATTTGCGGAATATAAGAGCTCATAAATCAGCGCTATTTGTGTTTTAATTTTTGCAAGTGGGGGGGCAGCTCAACACTGGTTCTCTGAATAAAGACTCCGCATGCAGATTAAATAGTCCTAGAGACCACTCCTCGCCGCATTTGTATATCGTCCGATGTTTTGTGCAATTGGATGTAATTCAGAGGGCGTTCACAGCATGTGTGCTTTATTCTTTGCTGCCAATATAATTCTGAGAAAATTCGAAAATCCTGTTCGTCAATTATTCCAGTTGTTCTTAGAATTTCGATCATTCTTTGATGGTTGACGCAGTCAAATGCTTTTCGATAATCAATTAAATATGCATACACATCTACATTCATGTCTCTGCGTCGTTGTATTAACACATTTAACTCTCCGTTAGTCGCGTGGTCAACGATCGTAGACCACTCTCCTTTAAGTGGTCTCCAATTCCAGAAAACTGCACATACGCCCCCATCCCGTTTAGTAGCTGTCACTAATACTTCCAACTCAATCTTCAGTTTGGTAAACGCCGCCGATCTGTTTGCATTATTTTTTTACCATTATTCAAAAAGCACTGGTCTACAACTGTAGACCGCGCTACTAAACGCGTTCCAGTTTTTAGTTGTATTATACAAAAACTAGTATGTAGCCTGCTGTTTATATAAAGCTGATAACATAAATGAAAAAGTTTCAAGAAGCGAGTTTATTGAAGACTTAGGGAACTAATCAAATCCCAAATTGAATATGGATCAACTATACCTTCCCTGCTAAGAGAACTTAGACGACGAGCTCGCGTACTGCCCTGAGTTTAAGAAGTCGTACCCCTCCCCCTAATATTCCAACAAATTACGTGGGATGATGTTGTATTAATCCACGAATTTGCAATAAGTCAACAAGAAGGTCATGCCAAAAATGTGACAAATTTGGCTGCAAGGATCATCTCAGGGACGTTTGCAGTGTATGTTTGACGGACTAAAATTGGGTCACTTTTACCATTTAATATACCAATATTTTACCAGTAAAACTTTGTTTACTTTTTTCAACGAAACCTTTTCGTTTATAAATTCGCAAAGTCAAATTTCGTTGTCACAACAATTTAATTTGTTGTTTCAACGAACTTTTAGACATTGACGAATGTATTTGGTTATTGTCACAATGATTGAATAATAATTGTGGGAATAACGAGTACATTAATCAATAACACTCAATTTATTCAGCCAATAAATTAGTTTCGTATATTTAGTAAATACTGTTAATTCTGGCAGCAACTCACGTTGTTGATTTTGTAAATGACAAGCAAATTACCTTGGTTTATCGTGACAACGTACAGATTTCATTAAAACAATGTACAAATGTTGTTAATATAGAGTAATATATGATTATTGAATAGATGTAAATTGATTGTTGTGACAACGAATGCATTAATCAATATACTACTGCATTTAATACCCACAATCAATGCGTACATTGTGACAATAACCGTAGTTTTTGAGACAATAAATGTTTTGCTTGACCATTTGAAAGTTAACGGCTTTTCCTTATCGTGATACCCCTAGCTTCTCTGTGTTACCGAAGTGCCGAATTATAATTGCATTTCGTTTTCAAGTGTAGTCAGTAGTAGAAGGAAGTTTTTGTGTGTCTATTGTCGTGAAATTTCGGTAGAATTATTTTTAAATGTATTCATTTTTTTCGAATCCTGAGAAAACTAATTATTATTTTTGAAAATTTAAATGCAAAATAAAATATTACAGTATTATCGAAGGTCTGAAGTCCCTGAGAACCTCTATAATGATTATTTTAATAAGTCACAGGGGTGAAAAAGAGAAAATTTAGTATGATTTTTAATTTCAAATAGGCATACCATTCAACAGAAACTTTTTGTTTATTCTAAGGGACTTTCTGCCCTCGGTAATAATGTAATATTTTATTCTGCGTTTAAATTTTTCAAAAATACTTATTAGTTTTCTCAGAATTCCAAAAAAAATGAATGCGTTTAAAAAGAATTCGATCGAAATTTTGCACCTGCGCTCTCAAAATGGATTAAAGTGTTATACATTTTTGGAATAACTATTTCAAACGCTTCTAAATAAGCTGTCACATGACGTATTTTCCCATTAAAAAAAATCAAAGTTGCCGCGCCTGTCACCTGAAGAGGGATCGTGTAAAGTTCGAAACAATGATGTTATATTATACTTTGATTATTTTAAAAATTGACCTATCCGAGAGTTTTGCTTATGTGCTAAAAATAAATAAGTTAATAAGGGGGTGGGGGAGTGTAACACTTATTCCAGTACACTGTATAAGTGAAATCATATGAAAAATCACAAAGTGTAATGTCCTTTAGGTTAAGGACAAAAAAGGGAGATTTAAAAATTATTATTAATCAATTAATATCATACATTGGGCTATTGCATTCAGTAATTATTAATAGAAAATACGTTCATAGGAGGAATGAACGAAACTGATTGTAAGAATAAATAGAATTGCTTGTAAGAAAAACGTAACAATAAACGGAATTAATGTAACAATAAACGGAAATAATTGTAGAAATAAACGAAATACGTTAGGAGAAATAACACTGTTATTGACACAACGAATAGTTTTCGTCGGTCAATTAACGACGTTGTTGTTTCAATAAATAGTGTTCGTTGATTCAGTGAACAGAGTTCGTAATATCAATAAAGTGATATTATGGTATACATAATGAATGTTCATCCATTCAATAAACGGAGTACATTGGCTCAACGAACGAAAATAATGAATTGATGAACATCGTTTTGTTGTCCCAATAAAACCAAGAATTGGACAAATTTTAAGTATTGCGTTTGTTGTCTGAATTAACATTTTTATTGATATTACGTACCTTTTTCTTTGAGTGTTAAAGAAGTTGAGTAACAAACTTTTTAGTTTATAATTTTCACCAATATGGGAATAAAATATAATTCATGAAGAAGTTTTTTGGAAAATTTCAAGTCAAAGTATGCAATAAGAAAAAAGTTATGTAACTTTATAGACGAGTGACACTCTTAAAATAACGCTTATTTCTTAAGAGGAAACAGTAGCGGTCAACAGGTAGCGAAAACGCGTTCCAAGATTGGGGCTGTATTTTTAAATATTTTTTCGAGGTATTTGGCACACGTATTGGTAATATAATAAAGAATGGCGGTACATAGCCCAATTTGAAAAATATATTAATATGTGGAAATTACTCTGTAATTAAATACAATATTAAAAATACGAGCCTGTACCGCTATTAAGAAGAACAAAAAAATATACTTTCTTCAAATAAAATTTTTTATCCGATGCCTAGATTTTGTGTCATTTTGGAACTACTAAAATTTTTTATTTCATTAGTAGTTCCAAAGTGACACAAAATCTAGGCATCGGATAAAAAATTTATTTGAAGAAAATGTATTTTTTTGTTCTTCTTAATGGCGGTACAGGCTCGTTTTTTAATATTGTATTTAATTACAGAGTAATTTCCACATATTAATATATTTTTCAAATTGGGCTCTGTACCGCCATTGTTTATTATATTACGAATACGTGTGCCAAATGTCTCGAAAAAATATTCAAAATTAGAGCCGCAATCTTGGAACGCGTTTTGGCTACCTGTTGATCGCTACTGTATTACCTTAAGATACTGACCACGGTGTGGTGAATGGCTAATTTTCGTCTAACCTAAGGTTTTGATGGTGCTGAAAACGAAAATAAATTTTATTTTAAATCATCATTTTCATTTATAACATTATAACTCTTGCATTTTTAGTGTGACGAAGAAAAGTTATTCTTCATAAAAAGCTCTCCATGGCCTAAGATTTATGATGCAATAATCACATATAAAATTTCAATAATTTTATACAAGGTATATAAAAAATATGGATTTTTAGTAAAGTATCTTTTTCTACAACCGTGTTAAAAATGCAATTTTTAGCACTCCAGACGAGCGTTAAAAATGCTACTTTAAGGCACTAGTGCTTTAAAATATTTTTAAGGCACTGCAATTTGTATTGACCGTATAGGCAATTTTGATGTAATGTCAAAAAAATATAAAAGTGGAATGTCAGTCAAGTTCAAGTAAAAGTTTTTGTAGATATTGTCCTGTAATTACGTTTGTAGAAAAAATATTGTATGATATGCGTGTTAAAAAGTACATTTTAAGGCACTCATGTGAATTGCAGAACTCGCTATCGCTCATTCTGCAAACTTTCACATGCGTGCCTTAAACGTCTACTTTTAACACTTATACCTATCATAAATAACTATTATAGTTCACAACATTTAAATTAGAATAATATAATTGCAAATTGAAACATAATTTTTAATTGTAAACAACTTTTCGTAATAGTAATTTTCCATATTATGAATTTAAATGCGTAAATAAACAAAGTTTCGTTATGATAATGCTCGCATTTTCAGCTTGTTTATTCTGTTCTTTATTATTCATCACTATTGGTCATTTTGTAAGTTCAAAGATAAAAAAAAGATAAAAAAAGATTTGTGTTTTTTACTAAATTGAGCTTATTTTTGTGACCATTTTCATTTACTTGCGAATAAAGACCCAAAAAATCATGACCTCGTCTTTAACTTTACCACTGTCAAAATGAAAAAAGCCAAGAAACAAAACATGTCGAATATTGAAGTACAGACATGGATAAAGATGTTATTAACCATTAATACGACAAAAAACAATTGATCTACAATCGTTCGTAGACCGCGCGACTAACGTAGAGTTAAGGCACAAAGAGCTCCTCGTGTTCTCAATCCGTCTTAAAATCCGAATTTAGTCAGTCATATTATGTAACTCACACTTCTTGTAAATTCGTGTATGGATAATGGAACAATTTTCCTATTATAAATTAAAATAATTAGCTACTCAGCATTAAAAAACATCATAATTTTATATAAATTCTAATCTTTTTCTGCAATAAACTACTTTTGTGATAACGAAGTTTCCGTGAAAGTTAGGAAGAATTATAAACACTTCTGTAATATAAAAGGAAAAACAAGACGTCTTGTAAAAACAGCGTCATAATTGATTTTAAGCTCTCGGAGTAACTCATCAGTCTTAGTAAAAGGAACTTAGTTAATTAACTTCATCTAATTACGGGTAGTTCTGTTTATATACTTTAATTACTTTTATAGTCTGACGTCTAAAAAACACGATACTTGTTTCTCTGGGAGAATTTTTTATATAAAATACAAAAAATAAGAAAATCAAAATATAAGTATCTATCACTATCACTCTAAACGTGGTATGAAGAAAAAATAAGGTATACGAATTAAACAAAAATAAAAATAAATACTTAAATACAAAAAGTTGTGAAAAGTATTGTCCGTCTGAAGCGCTTTTCTAAATTTTATTTTCTGTAAGCTTTAATATTTTTAATATACAGGGTGTTTGGTAAAGAATGGGTCATAGCTTAACCTTAGATTTCTGAGGTTAAAATAGGTCGATTTAAGCTAAGTTACCTTAGTACGAAAGTTGATAATAACAGAAATACAGAGTGTCAAAGTCCAACTTTTATTTTATTTTTTTGTTATTTATTTTTTTGTGTGGATTTGATAGCCTTGGCTGAGCCAATTAGCCAGACATTTTATTTTAAAAATAAACAATTTTTTTTTCAAGCAGAGGAATTTTTTCTTTATTTCTAACTCTAAATATATGTACATAAGAAACTAACATACTACTATCTATATAAATACACTGTTTTGGATGTAAATATTTTTTTTATATTTATTTTTTTTGTATATATTTATTTTTTATATAGGTATATATATTTTTTTATTATATTTTTAATTTGTTTTTTCTTTTCTTTTTTTTTAATTGTTTTTTTTACTACGCTAAGACATAAACCCGATTCAACTTCTCGGAGGTTTACATCTTCTTAGTTTTTTTCCTTTTTTTTTCCTCTTTGTTTTACTCTTTTTTTTTTCTTTTTTTATTCTTGTTCTTTTTTTTCAATTTTAATATACAATAATTACTTAAATCTACAGGGTTAAAAAAATAACAACAAAACAAACATGCCTGTTTTGTTTTAACAAAATTACTTAAATACAGGGTTAATTATATTGCTACAATTTATATTTACAGTTTTTGATAATTTCGTAAGTTGTTTTTAATGTATTAATATCTTCAGAAAAAATCAAATTGTTTAGGTAGACGGGAAGTGGAATTTTTAAAATATTAAGATTATCATAAAATTTGTTTATATTTAGTGACTGATGGGAACATTCGAGGAGAATATGTAGTAGATCACCTTCTTTTCCACACTCACAGTTAGGTGACTCTGTGAGACCCAAACTGAACATATGAAGGGGAGTAAGAGCGTGATTACATCTCAATCTATTTATAACTCTTATGAAATGGCGATTTGATACAGAATGGAATCAACTTTTTATGGGAATTTCAGGCTTCATTTGTTTGTAATTACTTCCAGTTCTCGTGTTTCGATAATACGTTTGCCAGTTTTCTTTTTGATGTCGTTTATTAATAATATCAATATCCGAAATGGGTAATAAGTTCAGGGAAGGTTCTTCGCCTATTCCTAGGGCGGATCTGGCTAGCCTGTCTACTATTTCGTTATTTATTTTATTTATTCTTGAATATTTCCTGACAGGAATGAAACAACAACACGAAATTTGGCAAGTGGGTTTTTTTGGGACAAGAAACCTAAATTGAAAATTTGAAATTTTAATTTTAATTAAAATATTCCATTTAAAACAGGAGTTTTCACTTTGATGTTTAAGTTATTTAATATACAGTGATAAGCGCGTTTCTAACCGGCAAAATAACGCAAAAGATGGAAAACATAAAACTTCGAGATCAAGGTGAAACTAGCAGAAGTGAGAAATTTAGCGATAGAAACCAATAAATTGACATTAAATTGATAGTTTTCCACCTTTAGACATATCGGACGAGCTTAGCAACTGCCGCTGTTACAGTGACAGTTGACACACTTCTCTGATACAGATGAAGGTGGAAAACTATCAATATAATGTCAATGCATCGGTTTCTATCGCTAAATTACCGACCTCTAGTTTCATCTCGATTTATTTCACAAAGTATTATGTTTTCACAACCTTCTCGTTGGAACTTTACCACACTGAGCAGATGGGACGTAAATTATTTAAAATTCCCTCATCTTAATGTTAGTCTCGGCACCCGTTTGACTTATAATTTTTGAAAGTCGCGGTGGTAGTAACCAGAGAGTTTCCATCTGTTGTCAATATAGTGGTATGATAACGCTATTTATTGTCGTTTTCTTCACTACTGGATTGAGAACTTAGTTTATTATGTTTTCGGTTATGTTATTTTGCCGGTTCTAAGTGCTTATCACTGTATTTTCATTGTTTATGGTATTAAAGAGTGATTAGTGTTTCTCTCTAATAATTATTATGTGATATGAATCATCTTTCATACCGATGTAATTTATCTCAAAGGTGCGTATTATAATATGTTTTATGTTGTTTGGATATCTCTGGTCTCGTTTTTCTTTTATGTTGCTAATAGCTATGACGTATGCAGAAGCTGCGGCAAACATGTAGTGTTACCAACAAATACAAACGCCCAACCAAATTCATCAGCAATTGATTTTCAAATAATAGCATTTCTACAACACCAAAACAATTACCTCCAGCAACAAAACAGACAACTGCAGCTAACTATTGAAAAGCAACAAGCTTCAATCAACGACTTAATACTAGAGGTTAAAAACCTAAGATTGGAGGTAAAACAAGACAGGGAAACTAGAGTATAGATGGCACAGTTATTCAAAATTGCTCTATGGAATGCTAATGGTGTATTGAACCATAAAAATGAATTGCAGGTATTATTAGGGTCTCATAAAATAGATATAATGCTAATTATAGAATCCCACCTAACTTCTAACACTAGTTTCAAGATACATGGATATACCAGTTATAATGCAGCGCACCCCGATACCGTTAGACTAGCAAGGGCAGGAGCCATGGTCCTAATAAAGGATGGCATTAAACACCATTTGGCCTAACAAAGTAGAAGAAACATACCTCCAAGCAGTCAGCTTAGTCATAGAGGATTGGATAGGGCCAATAGCGGTTTCAGCTGCCTACTGCCCTTCTAATTATCCACCTAACAAAGAAGCATTCACCAACCTCTTCAAAAGTCTTGGCAATAGATTCCTAGCAGGGGGTGACTACAATGCTAAACATACCAGCTGGGGATCTCGGCTTACAGCACCCGGTAGAGGCAGAATACTCCATCAAGTAAAACAGGAATTAAAACTGGACCATCTATCTACATATCGACCAACCTACTGGCCAAAAGATCATCGAAAAATACCTGACTGCCTAGATTTCTTCATTACAAAAGGTTTTGCACAAGGATACCTAGACATACAGTCAAATTTTGATATTGCCTCTGATCATACACCAGTTATTGCTACAATTAACTCTTCGGTAGTATTAAAAGAAAAACCAATAACCTTATGCAATAACAAAACTAATTTGGATCTATTCCGGAATAAAATTGAAAAAAAGGTAAACCTAGCTATATCGTTAAAGAATGCAAAAGAACTCGAAGATGCGGTGGAGTACTTCACAACACTGGTCCAAGGGGCTGCATAAGAATCAACCCCTACCACAACACCAAAGCAAAAACAAGTAAACTGCCCCTTAAATGTCAGAGAGATGATTAACGAAAAGAGAAGACTAAGAAACACCTGGCAAAGAACAAGGCACCCAGATGATAGACGAAGATACAATCGAACTGCAAGGCAGCTAAAAGAAACACTTAGAAGACTTAAAAATAAATCATTCACAGAATATCTACAAAACTTATCACCATCAGCCTATACTAACTATAGTCTCTGGAAAACCACAGAACACCTAAAACAGCCACGAGATCAAATCCCACCAATTAGGAAATCTGATGGTACCTGGGCCAAAACAGATGGAGAAAAGGCAGAAGTTTTCGGTAGATATTTGGAGGCAGTATTTCAACCGTTACCACCTGCAAGCGGAATTAATGACGACGAAATATATGCATTCCTTGAGGTAAACGAGCAACAAATGGAGCCTATTAAAAACTTCACAATACAAGAAATTTACGACGTTATAAAAAATCACTTAGAACCCAAGAAGGCACCTGGCTATGACTTGGTTACCGGCGAAATACTAAAAGAACTTCCTAGAAAAGCGGTCGTTATGTTGACGCAACTCTTCAACGCAGTTCTAAGACTGAAGTACTTCCCTGCACAATGGAAGGTAGCAGAAATCATATTAATTCATAAACAGGAAAAACAGCCAAATGAACCTAGCTCCTATCGACCAATCAGTTTACTACCAGTCTTGTCAAAAATAATGGAAAAGTTGCTGATGAAGAGACTGATGGAAATTGTCGCAGCAAAAAGCTTAATCCCAGACTATTAATTTGGGTTTCGTCAGAAACACTCGACAGTAGAACAAGTGCATCGTGTTGTTAACATAATCATCAAAGCATTCGAAGATAAAAGTTACTGTGAATCAGCTTTTTTGGATGTCAGCGAAGCCTTTGACAAGGTGTGTCATGAGGGATTCCTTTACAAATTAAAAATGCAGCTACCAACAACAATATATTTGATTCTAAAATCCTACTTAGAAGAACGATACTTCAGAGTCAGATATGAAAATGAAGTAACTACACTACGAATCATCAAATCAGGAGTCCCACAAGGAAGTGTCTTAGGCCCAGTCTTATACCTACTCTTCACGGCTGATCTGCCATGTACTGATGGCACAGTCACCTCTACCTTTGCTGATGACACAGCTATATTAGCAGTAAACAGAAATCCTGAAGTAGCAGCGACAACACTACAAACCAGCCTCAACAATATAGCAACGTGGGCAAGGAAATGGCGAATTACAATAAATGAAAGTAAATTTGCACACATAACATTCACAAAATGCCATGGTAAAACGCCAAGCATCACATTCAACAATGAACGAAAGCCTAAAACAGACAGCGTAAAATATTTGGGGATACACCTGGACAAACATCTAACCTGACGTACCCACATATGGAAAAAAAGAAAGCAGCTGGATACTAAATGGAAAAATCTGTACTGGCTCCTTGGCAGAAAATCACAATTATTATTGCGGAACAAATTACTAACTTACAATACCGTTCTCAAACCAGTATGGACCTACGGAATCCAGTTATGGGGAACAGCATCTAAGGGTCGATTTCTCATACCTGCGTTAATCTATGGTTCAGTTGAACCAGGTTCACCCGTGATATGTGGTTTTGTTTGAAATGCATTTCTCATTGCGCGTTCATGTCAGCGCTCGTTCTACAGCTTTCGAGAAATGCCAATAGATGGCAAAAGGTAAAAAACTGTCGCCATTTTGAACTACCATTTTTATGCTGTTTTTGAATAAAGTTAAATTTAAGTATTTATAGTCAAATAGTCATTTTAATAATTATAAATAAATATTGTAAAAACAAAAATAATGTTATCGTTTATCGTTAGGCTTAATATAATAAAATAGGATATATTTATATTTTGACAGCGTTTCGTGTTAATACAACGCATGCGTAGTCCATGGAATCATCTGAACTGAGTTCTGAAATCTTTGAACGGCCGAATTCCACCGTTCAAGCATCGTTCAAGTTTAAACTGCCATCGGTTGAACGTGCGAATTGAGAAAGACGATTTTGACTTTAAACTGACGTTTACTAGAAGTTCAGGTTAAACTGGAGTTGAACTCGATATGAGAAATTGGCCCTAAATCGAACATTGCTATCAGCGAGAGATTCCAGTCAAAAGCCCTGCGCAGTATAGTAGATTCTCCTTGGTTCGTAACAAACCGAGACATTTATAATGATCTAGAGATGCCAACGGTTACTGCAGTGACTAAACATCTTAGCACAAACTACCTAAGATGCTTAGAGCAACATCCAAACACACTGGCAATTAATCTGCTTGACAACAGTAAAGAAACCCGAAGGCTGAAAATAAGAACACCCTTGGATCTACCATTCTAACAGCAATAATTGTGCATATGAAATTAATTTTAAATTGTGTTAGTTTTATTTTATTTTTTAATATCGACGTAATAATGTAAAGTTACAAATTTTTATTGTTTTTAACATAAATTTAAGAATGTAAAAGTGCATACAGAGAGTGGATCATTGGACAAACTCTGTCTCTCTCTCACGACATTGTACCAATCAACATGTATGCTTATTGTTATTATATGATGTAACAGATTGCAAAATAAACATTAAACAAAAAAAATAATCATATGTGATATGAATCATTTTTCATACCGCTGTAATTTATCTCAAAGGTGCGTATTATAATATGTTTTATGTTGTTTTAATATCTCTGGTCTCGTTTTTCTTTTATGTTGCTACCTACTTTGTATTGTTAGTTTAGGTGAGTATCTAATTAAAAATTTATGTTTCAGTTTTAAGTATAAAAAACTGTAACAAGCTTGGCTTTTCTCAAGTGTTTCATGACTTTCCACCCTTTCTTATACACTGCTTATTTATACAGTCCGCTGGAATAAGTGTGAAGCACGACAAATTAGATAAACATAAAGATATACATAGATTTGACAAAATTCGTGCTACATAATTTTTTTATATCCCGGTAGCTGCAGTCTCAGAGAATTTAGGGAGTGAGTTCTTACAGTAATATTTAAGATAAAGAAAAGAAGTTAATAATTTTTGGGCGCCATCAATAGATCAAAATGTATTGCCATATATCTATATAAGAATTACAAAAAATTACTTAAAATGGTACCCCTTTGTATAGTAACGGTACTTAGCCTTGGTGTCTGAGGTAGTCTGCATGTCCTATTACAATAAGGATCGGAGATGGATTGTGCAAAGATAATAAGAAGACATAAGTTTAAAACATAATTATCATTTATTCAGGTAGAGAATTGTTAAAAAACTGATCTGGTTAGAAAAATAAAGAAATTAAGTCTTTCGTGTTTCGTTTAAAAGTTCGAAAAAAAAAGTAATTATAAAGTTTATCACAAATACCTGGTGACGATTTGTTGTTGCTGTACTGCTGGATCTGGTGACGATCGGTTGTTGCTGTACTGCTGGATCTGGTTAGCTCGTTAGACCTCTGGTTGTTGCGGCGAACTCACTTTCACTTTACATTTTTAGATTTAAAGTACCATTACATAACTGGTATTGAATATATGAAAAATAAAAATTCCATAGTCTTGTTTTATGAAAAGAAAGTAACTGCGTATTTAATTATTAGTGATACATTTCACTGACTTGATGATAAAACATACTTTGTTTAGACAATTGTCTTTAGTCAAAAGACCGGGAACCACGTCCAGCAAATATTGAATTAAATTATTTTGCAGAAGGCATACTAGACGGGAACTACGTCCGCGAAGGTTGAATTAAGTTCTTTTTGTACAAGAACACTAAACGGCGTACTAGGAAGACTATTCCATTATTGTACCGGACACAACACAAAGAATATACCGGTATGGTATTTACTACAACATATCGCACTTGCGACTTTCACTACAGAATCCTCAAGATTCCAGTCTGAGCCTAACTCGGCAGACAAAAAAAATGCACGTCTTTACTGCATGTCTTCTGAAACTTAATTGATTCTTCTTGTCCTAATTTCGGACAAGATTTCTTTCTCTCGCCTAAATTCACCTCCCATTCTGACAGCCATCACCTATTTTGACCAATAGTGATCATACCAAACATTTCCCTACCAATCCGGTAGCTAGAAAGTTCTACTCAGGACATCCTATAAATGTCATGGTTCTTCTTCTTCGACCAATCAAACTCGCTGTCCTCATAGTAACACATTTAAGGGTTTCCACGAAATCTGCTGCGTTGCAATTTCTGGTTAGTGTCGAGAATTCAATATTTGAGAGATTTAGCAATACCTCTTACCCTTATTTATGTGGCACTTCCTGTCCCAAAATAAACAACCTTTCAGAACTCTGTCTGAAAATGCCATAAAAATCCTTTATCTTGCAACTTACAACAACGCCTGTGGCCTGTTCTAGGTACTTAAATTTGGAAGAATATTCACTTCGCGTGAGCCTATTTGAAACATATTTTCAGGTGCAAATCTCGTCGTCGTTTTAACCATCAAGACAGGGTCGGACTTGCCAATATTTAGACGGTGATTTCGAGACTGTTTCAAGTGTTACCCCCCCCCCTTTATAAACTTATTTATTTGTAGCACATAAGCAAAACGCTCGAACAGGTCTATTTTTAAAATAATCAAAGTATATTGTAACAGCAACGTTTCGAACTTTACGCTATACCTCTTCAGGTGACAAGCACAACTTTGATTTTTTCTAATGGAAAAGTACACCATGCGATAGCTCATTTAAAAGCGTTTGAAATACTGATTACAAAAGTGTATAATACTTTAATCCTTTTTGAGAGTGTAGGCGCAAAATTTTGATTGAATTATTTTTAAACGCATTATTTTTTTTTTAATACTGAGAAAACAATAAGTATTTTTTAAAAATTTAAAGGCAGAATAAAAGACTACATCAGTGTCGAGGGCTGAAAGTCCCTTAGAATAAACAAAAAATTTCTTTTGAATGATATATTATTATTTGAAATTAAAAATCATACTAAATTTTCACTTTTTTTTCACCCCTGTGACTTATTAAAATAATCATTATAAAAGTTCTCAGAGACTTCAGACCCTCGACAATATTTTAATATTTTATTCTGTGTTTAAATTTCTCAAAAATAGTTATTAGTTGTCTCGGAAATTAGGGTTTCGAGAATTAGGGTTTCGAGAAAAATGAATACATTTAAAAATAATTCGAAATTTTGCGCCTACGCCCTCAAAAAGGATTAGGGTATTATACATTTTTGTAATCAGTATTTCAAAAGCTTTTCAATGAGGGGTCACATGATGTATTTTCTTATTTAAAAAAATTAAAGTTATGTCTGTCACCTGAAGAGGGATCGCGGACAGTTCGAATCATTGATGCTATGATATACTATGATTATTTTAAAAATCGACCTGTTAGTTAGTAAGGGGGTGTAACACTTATTCCAGTGCACTGTATAAACGTCATCTAAATGAACAATAATATAATATAATACGTTTATTATCGTTTTATTACAATAATTATTATCTTTAATAAATTATGGATATGAGCTATAAATGATTTAAACTAATACTGATACTAATAAATAATATTATAAGTTTCATCATCGAATGAAAGAGGAAACTAAAAACTATTTCCCTTCAGTTTGATTAAAATGTCAAACACAAACGTTGAATACGAAGTAAATCCATTGTACATAGCAAGACTCTTGACATACCTACCTGAATTTTAGTTTATCTCATCATGGAATTATTTGAAAGCTATGCAATGTAACATATTGCTTTGTTTCAGATACTCCAATTACAAATGAACGACTATAGATACCACTACATGTTCACCACATTCGTAAGTATACTTGAAATAATTTTCTAAGCTTCAATTTATACATCGAATGAAATGCATTGTGTTGTTATTTAAAACAATAATAAAAAACCGCCAAAATTAGTAGCGCACACAATATTCCAGCTACAAAAGCGCCGATATGAATATTACGTGGCACACAAATGTATTTTCATTTTGATGGAAAATATAATTATAGTCAAAAATGAATAACCATTTACAATTTCGTTACAGCCGCATCATTATTCCAGTCTAATCAGAGACTGCAACAAGCACCTCTACCGGTTTCGAAACTTATTAGTATCTCATCAGGAGGCAAATATGGTGCTCTCTCTGACCCAACTAAGACAAACCCCGACGTGCAGTCACGGATTGCAACGAACAAAATGGCAGGGATGCCCTAGCGGCAACTGCTAACAAAAGACCTAGTTTTCAATCTAATAGCACATAAAGCAACACCAAACAATGCTACTCTACATCCTACCAGACTGAAAACAATGGGAACCTTCTCTGGTAACACCTCAGAGGCTTCTACAATTTGCAAGCCATAATGGATGCTGAGACTAAGGAAGATGAGGGAATTTAACAAATTATAATTCACGTCCCATCTGCTCAGAACGGTAAAGTTCCAACGAGAATGGTTCGCTTCGTACTCCAATCAGAGTAAACACGAAAATAAAAAATGAAAAAACATTTTCAATTTCGTTGCAACACGAAACTACAGAAGCATCATTATTCCAATCTAATCAGAGCGTGCAACAAGCACCTCTACCGGTTTCGAAACTTATTAGTCTCTCAGCAGGAGGCAAATATGGTGCTCTCTCTGACCCAACTAGGACAAACCCCGACGTGCAGTCACGGATTGCAACGAACAAAATGACAGGGATTCCCTAGCGGCAACTGCTAACAAAAGACCAAGTTTTCAATATAATAGCGCATAAAGCAACACCAAACAATGCTACTCTATATCCTACCAGGTTGAAAACAATGGGAACCTTCTCTAAAAACATCTCCGAGGCTTCTACAATTTGCAAGCCATAACGCATGCTGAGACTAAGAAAGATGAGGGAATTTTAAAATTTATAATTCACGTCCCATCTGCTCAGAACGGTAAAGTTCCAACGAGAATGGTTCCCTACGTACTTCAATCAAAGTAAACATGAAAATCAAAAATGAATAACCATTTTCAATTTCGTTGCAACACGAAACTACAGCCGCATCATTATTCCAATCTAATCAGAGCGTGCAACAAGCACCTCTACCGGTTTCGAAACTTATTAGTCTCTCAGCAGGAGGCAAATATGGTGCTCTCTCTGACCCAACTAGGACAAACCCCGACGTGCAGTCACGGATTGCAACGAACAAAATGACAGGGATTCCCTAGCGGCAACTGCTAACAAAAGACCAAGTTTTCAATATAATAGCACATAAAGCAACACCAAACAATGCTACTCTATATCCTACCAGGTTGAAAACAATGGGAACCTTCTCTAAAAACATCTCCGAGGCTTCTACAATTTGCAAGCCGTAACGGATGCTGAGACTAAGAAAGATGAGGGAATTTTAAAATTTATAATTCACGTCCCATCTGCTCAGAACGGTAAAGTTCCAACGAGAATGGTTCCCTACGTACTTCAATCAGAGTAAACATGAAAATCAAAAATGAATAACCATTTTCAATTTCGTTGCAACACGAAACTACAGCCGCATCATTATTCCAATCTAATCAGAGCGTGCAACAAGCACCTCTACCGGTTTCGAAACTTATTAGTCTCTCAGCAGGAGGCAAATATGGTGCTCTCTCTGACCCAACTAGGACAAACCCCGACGTGCAGTCACGGATTGCAACGAACAAAATGACAGGGATTCCCTAGCGGCAACTGCTAACAAAAGACCAAGTTTTCAATATAATAGCACATAAAGCCACACCAAACAATGCTACTATATATACTACCAGGTTGAAAACAATGGGAACCTTCCTTCTCTAAAAACATCTCCGAGGCTTCTACAATTTGCAAGCCATAACGGATGCTGAGACTAAGAAAGATGAGGGAATTTTAAAATTTATAATTCACGTCCCATCTGCTCAGAACGGTAAAGTTCCAACGAGAATGGTTCCCTACGTACTTCAATCAGAGTAAACATGAAAATCAAAAATGAATAACCATTTTCAATTTCGTTGCAACACGAAACTACAGCCGCATCATTATTCCAGTCTAATCAGAGAGTGCAACAAGCACCTCTACCGGTTTCGAAACTTATTAGTCTCTCATCAGGAGGCACATATGATGCTCTCTCTGAAAAAACTAGGACAAACCCCGACGTGCAGTCACGGATTGCAACGAACAAAATGGCAGGGATGCCCTAGCGGCAACTGCTAACAAAAGACCAAGCTTTCAATCTAATAGCACATAAAGCAACACCAAACAATGCTACTCTACATCCTACCAGACTGAAAACAATGGGAACCTTCTCTGGTAACACCTCCATTGTTTGGTGTTGCTTTATGTGCTATTAGATTGAAAACTTGGTCTCTGATTAGACTGGAATAATGATGCGGCTGTAGTTTCGTGTTACAACGAAATTGGAAATGGTTATTCATTTTTAATTTTCATGTTTACTCTGATTGGAGTACGAAGGGAACCATTCTCGTTGGAACTTTACCGCGCTGAGCAGATGGGACGTGAATTATAAATTGTAAAATTCCCTCATCTTCCTTAGTCTCAGCATCCGTTATGGCTTTCAAATTGTAGAAGCCTCGGAGCTGTTACCAGAGAAGGTTCCCATTGTTTTCAGTCTGGTAGGATGTAGAGTAGCATTGTTTGGTGTTGCTTTATGTGCTATTAGCTTGAAAACTTGGTCTTTTCTAAAAATATAGTCTTAATTTGAAAGTTTTTTTATAGCATATATAATAGTATCTAGAGGAAAAAGGTATGCTAAATTTGCAATTACTCCAGCGTTATGAAGAAATATTGGGTTGTGAAGAGTAGGTCCTAAAACCAAAAAAAGTTGAGTTAAGTTTTCCATAAAGTGAGGGACTTTCCATTTTTTAATTAAAATTTTCCATTTCCAACAATCGTTTCTTCCGATTTTAGCGCCATCTATTCATAATTCGAAAAAGTGTCTCGAATAAAAGTTACTTATTTTTACGCAAGCAATCCAAATTTGTAATAAAAATAGGGGCTCATATTTAAGATTTTAAAGTAATCTATCTAATTTAAGTAAATCTATCGAATGAACATTAAGTAAATCTATCGAATAAGTGAATCTATCGACAATGGGCGTGTCATTCGATAGATTTTTCAAAAATATTAAATTCGTGTATTTTTCAGTTTTTAGATCTGATGATCATTTCACGAAATATCGCGGAATTCGTATTTAAAATTTTAAATTTACCCCCCACCTCTTTCCCTGGGCGGTCCTGTTTGGTATCAGTCGATAGATTTTTGAAAAATATTAAACACGCATTTTTTAGTTTTTTGATATGAAGTTCATTTAGCGAAATATTCGCTTTTTTTTGTGAAATTTTGTGACCCGCCCTTTTCCTTACGCCCCGCTCAATTCGTCAGATTTTTTAAATATACACTGTTTTTACTTAACTTACCTTATCTTAACATGACGATTTCGAGATTTTCTAAGGATATATTTTTTTCGGACCCCCCTTAACGAGCTCCCCTGTATTAAGGGCCAATGGTAGAGGTACATTTACAGGGTACAAGGTTTCTCCCCATATTATAATCGGACGCGCTCGAGTAACTGCAACAATCCCCTCTTGGGCTCCCCTACCATAAAGTTTGGAGTTGAGGGCTCTTTCATGTCGCGTCTTACTTCCAATTTAGCAGAGGTTATGGAAAATCTTTCAAAACAAAACTTTAATTTTATTTTTCATGAAAATGAAAATCCTTTTTCCGCCACGCAATATAGTCTAAGAACCGAAGCTTTTCACCTCGCAATTTTTACAGAATAGATCGATTTGCTTGAAAATTTGAGAACAAGTAGCGGATAGTCCAAGGATCAAAATCTATATACTGCCGAAAGGCGCTTTTACCATGGGGGTAGTTGCCACCTTGTCTCGGGGGTGAAAATTTTTTATTATATTTTGACGGAAAAAGTTGATAAAAACATTTATTCTAAGCAAAAAATGTTCTACACATTTTTTTGACAAAATTAATAGTTTTCGATTTATTCACTATCGAAAGTGTTGGTTTTATATCGAAAAAATCAATGTTTTTCGATATACTCATTTAGAATTCACTTAATTTTTGCCGCAGAAAAAATTTTTTATACCAAGTTCTTAGGAATTAAATAACCTACAATTTCATATTTAAATATTTTTTCGTATCTCTGATGCTAATCTTTCTATTCTGAAGAAAATGGCATTTTTTTATCAAACTACAAAAATTCAAAATTCGTTATTTTTCTTTAACTCAATTTTTTTTTAAACTAAAAGCTTAATCCTAAGCCAGTCAAACTTCTAGAATCTATTAATGATACTTAAATAAAGAATAACGAATAAAGCCAATTACTAAAAACACCGCTAATGTACATTATTATGCTTCCAATTGGATTTCTCCTTTTTTCTTTTTCAAAAAATTATATTGATTTTTTAACCGTAATTATTTGATTTTTTATCTAGAAAGTTTGGTAAAAAAGAATTTTGCAGGTTTTTACAAAATCTATAAAACTATTAATACTGAATTTTTTAAAATTCTTAAATCTTTTTAAAATCCTTAGTCGAAAAAAGAGGTGACTTTGAAAGGGTTGATAAAGGCGTGTTTTGCATGTTATTACAAGATTTAATTGTCAATAGCTCATTTAATCTTTGCAGCAGAAAAAATTTTTGCTAACGAGGTTCTAAGGAATTAAATAAGCTACAATTTCATATTTAAAAATTTTTTCGTATCTCTAATGCTAATCTTTCTATTCTGAAGGAAATCATTCTCTTCAAAATTCTCTTCAAAACTACAAAAATTCGTTATTCAGTTTTATTTAACTCCTTTTTTTAAACTAATTATTCTAAAAGCGGGTCAAACTTCTAGAAGCTATTAATAATACATAAATAAAGAAGCCGAAATAAGGTCAATGACTAATTTTAATTAGGGTGGTGATTAGGAGGTTGCTTCCGGTCACATTTTCGCTAAAAAAAATAGAGACTGACATTCTTTTCATTATAAATCACATAATTTTTGAGCTAGAGACATTTTTTTTTTATTTCTGTAGATAGATATTTTTAAATACTTTTAATTAGTCTTAACAATTGGACCGCGTTATGTAATAGCGGATTAAGCGCCAAAATGTAGTTTTGAGATAAATCGGTTTAAAGATTTTAAATTTGTTTTTGGTACTATTTCTAAAATATAGTACTGACATGTTTCATATTTAATATATTAATGCAAATGTAAATAGACTTTTACATGTGTTTAAAATTTTTTAAAAATAATTTATATTTTAAAAGTTATTCGATCAAATGTCGCTTAATTCGTTAATGATTTTTTCAGATATGCATGAGTTAAGATCCGAATACCGAATTAAGAGACATATTTGTCGCTTAATCTGATGTTACCTGACAAAGGATGTCTTTTAATTCGATATCTTAAACGTTGGTAAATATGTTATGTTTTGTAATAAAGAAATAACCGACTATTCGTGGCGCTTGATTCGTTATTACACTTACAAAGATGCGGATTTTTGTTTATGACATTGGATTATGTACCATTATTGGCGTTTAGTTCGATATTACAAATCCTAATGTGAGATTTTTTATAATAAAATAAAAAATGTCGCTTAATACAGGCATTTAAAAAAAACTTTTTTTAAATTTTTTTACAAAAAACATATTTTTATACATAGATTTGCACCCTAGCTGCAAGATGGCACTAATATCTCGATTTTGGACTTTTGGCGGTTAATCCGTTATTACATAACGCGGTCCAATTTATCCTCGAAAAATGCATCGTTTTTCTGTCTTTTGACTTTGAAACGACAGTATTCAGCATTTGACGAAGAAGAGCTAACATATAATAAAGTATAGCTCGATTAATATTGGTCTTAAATAAAATTAAAAAAATACGGTTTTGTTTATTTTTTCAAAAGGTACATTTTTGTTAAGTAAAGTTGTTTTTATAAAACGAAAACTGTTGGGGGTATTAGCAGAAAACTTATTAAAAACATTGACTTTTTCGATATAAAATTAACACTTTTGATAGCGAATAAATCGAAAACTATTAATTTTATCAAAAAAATGTATCGAACGGTTTTTACTTAGAATAAATGTTTTTATGAACTTTTGCGGTCAAAAGATAATAAAAAATTTCCACCCCCGAGATGGGGTGGCAACCACCCCCGTGGTAAAAGCGCCTTTCGGCATCATATAGATTTTTATCCTTGGAGTATCCACTGCTTATTCGCAAATTTTCAAGCAAATCGATCCATTCTGTAAAAATTGCAAGGTTTTGTCCTATTTTAAGCTTCATTACTTGGACTAGGGATGGCGGTTTTTGACAAAACACCGGTTTTCGGTTATACCGGTTTTTTTTGCTTACGGTTTAACCTGGCGGTTATAACCGGCCAAAAAAAACCGGTTTTTGGAAAAACCGGTTTTCGGTTTTTTTAATCCAATAGGTTACAAAGTTACATTTACAATACACTTTAGTTTGCGATACTCCATTCCACTCGATATCAATATGATCAAAATTAGTACTATCGAAAGAACATCAATATCAATATAAATAAAACACAATTTTTAATAAAACCGTTTTATTCTACTAATTTATATATTTATTTATTATTTTATTATTATTTTATATTTATTGATTACTATTAAATATAATATAGCGTAAGATTAATATATACATTGGATCGAAATAAAATTTGATTTGTGTGAATCCCAAAGATTTGTGAATTTCAGTAGTCAGATGTAGAGAACAGTAAACCAAAATTATTATTATACTATTGCTCAACAGAGAGCGCTGAAATAATTCAGGTTCTATCGTCATTGAATATATTATGAGAGTAGAATATAATATGCAATTATTGTATTCATGATGCAAATTTAATTTACCATTTAAAAATATAATCCTCTAAAATACTCACCATTTTCCTCTCCTCCCAAACCCAAAAAAATCCCCAACCATTTCAACTTATAAAAATTTCCCAGACTCTTTGAAATGGGATTTAAAAAAAATAATATCAACATAAATATTTTATTTAAAAATAAATTGGATAATGCAATTTATCTTTTATTTTTACTGCCATAAAAACAATTATCATGTATTACTTTTAACATGTTTGTATATTTGTAGAATAGGTACATTTTAACTCATTTAATACTTCCTGTATGGGTGTATCGTTTTGAAAACTTAGGGAAATTCTTGGAGATTCGTATTCGTAATCAGTAATTCGATATTCATAGTCAGAGCAATATTTTTGGTAATCAGAAAAAGTCATTCACCCACTTTCAATGTCAAGAGTTAAGTGTGAAAAATAGGTGATGTTTGTGTCTATAAATTCAATCAGATCACTACTTATATAAATATTATGATTACAAATACCTTTTCAAGGAAATATTATAATAAAACTTATAAATTGTTTCTGGCTGATGTGAGATTGCACTTTGTTTTTGTTTCTGTATTTATAAAATAAAATAAAATTTGAATTATGGTTTTGTTTGGAATAATTACTTGAGAATAATAATTATGATTGGGATCCAAAATAATACCTAACCTAATCCTAATCACCGTGAAAACCTAATAACCGGTTTTTACTTTAAAAAGAAAAAACCGGTTATAACCGGGCCAAAAAAACAACCGGTAAAACCGGTTATTGCGAAGTAAAAAAACCGGTTTTAGGTTTAAACCGGTAGGTTTTTCCCATCCCTAACTTGGACTAATATATTGATACCAGCTTGTTTGTAGCTGGTATTTATTTAAGCGCCACTCATTGTTACGACGTTTCGGGTTTTTTTTATTCATGGATCAGTAGTTTTCAAAGTTTTTTATAAATTAAATGTATGAACTAGAATGTAATGTTTCTCGATTAGGCGTTATAAATAGTCGCCTTACCGCCTAAATGGTCTAGTAGTTACGACACTAAACTTGTGATAGGGTAATCCGAGTTCGTGTCCATCGAATGTACACTAGATTTTTTCTATTCAGAATGCATTGAAAAATAAATATTGAGATTGCCGGCAAATGTATCAAATCAAGCAAATAGAGCCTTAATTATTGGCGCAATTCGTAGGTGGAAATTTTAAGTAATATTGCCGACCAAAAATATTTTCAAAGTTAAATTTTTCAGTTTTTCGGGTTTTATTTACTGGGCCTTGTGTATGTCAAGTTTAGCATCGTACCACTAGACCATTATTATTATTATTATTTTACTTTTGGGCTCGAAATTATACTTTTGGAGCTCGATAACTTCTAAATTATTTAACCGTTTTTTTTTTAGTAAACATGAGTTTGAAAAGTGTTGACCAGTAGTGTCTGATACACCTAAGATCAAATATGATACCTGACAGTTTTATAAGATTGAGTGAGCTTTAAAAACCGTTTTTCTCGTAGGAAATGGGTTTGATCATACTTGTGAGGCCTATAACTTAAAAATTTTAATTTTTCTAGATATGAGGTACACAATCGCCAAGGTATTAGCGCCATTCGTAGGTGGAAATTTTGAGTAATTGTCGAGAAAAAAATATTTTGAAAGTTCAATTTTTCAGTTTTGGATATACAAAATCAGGTTGACAGAATCTAAAACTTCAGGCATATACAGAGAGGGCCAAAGAAAAAGAGTCCACCTCGATATTTGGAGATCATGGCATCTACACTCCTAGCGGAGTGATTGCCGCCCTCTTTTGGCCCTTCCGATTCGTTTGTCGCGGTGAATCAATCCGCATTAACATGTTGGTTTTACAATTGGTTGTATGACTTGGCATCTTTTACAATTTTCCTCCATTTGTTCCTGTTTTTGCTTATGGTTACCCATTCTCTGACCCAATCTTCTTAAGGTCCTCGACTATCTGGTTCTCCCATCTAGTTTTGGGTCTTCCTCGTGGTCTGCCTGATACAGATCTCCATTTGGAAATTTTCTTGATAACGGCTTCTGGATTCCTCCTTTCGATATATCCCATCCATCTGAGTCTCCGTACCTTGATAAATCTTTGATAAATCTGACGATGTCTTCTCCTTTCAGAAGTTCTCTAAATTCATGAGTTTTCTAAATTCATTATTACCTAAGTTTAGTGGTCCTGCTATCCTCCGAATTATTTTCCTTTCTAGGATCCTCAATCTTTCTTCCTCTTTCTGTGTCCGACACATTACTTCAGCACCATATGTGATTACTGGTCTAATTGCTGCTTTGTAAATTTTCAGTTTTGTATTCTGAGTAAGCTTCCAAGCACTAAACAAGCACTAAACAGTACTCTTTATACTGCCACTGTTTTCTGTGACTATTCCAAAGCTTTTGATTGTGTAAATCACAACATTTTGATTAAAAACTTAATTTCTATGGAATTCGAGGTATTTCTTTGAATTGGTTCAAATCTTACATAGATAATAGTAAACAAATGGTTAGAGCAAATGATACTGACTCTAGTCTCAAAAACATTGTATGTGGAGTACCACAAGGTTCAGTATTGGGTCCTCTACTTTTCCTTATCTTTATAAATGACATCACTTATTTAAAAATCGATGGAAATTTTTCTCTTTGCTGACGATACCAGTATCACTTGGAGTAACTCAAATATCGCAACTCTTCATGCTACTATAACTTCTGATCTTCTTACGATAAAAACCTGGTCTGTCTCTAATTTACTCTCCTTTAACGTGGATAAAACGGTAGCATTATCATATAAAGGTGCTCTTCAACCCCTGCTTGTGAATAGCAGCCAGATCTCTACCGTTGATTCTGTAAAATCTCTTGGTATTCTTTTAAACAGCAACCTCAAATGGTCCCTTCATATCGATTTGTTAAGTAAGAAACTCGCCTCAGCCTGCTATGCCATAAGATCTGTTTCGAAGGAACTCAATTTAGCATCTTCTAAAATAACATATTTTTCTTTATTCGAGTCTCATCTTCGATATGGTCTTCCTTTTTGGGGTCTAGTACAGCTGCCCAATTTGATGTTATTTTGAAATTACAAAAAAGAGCAATAAGATATCTGTTTGGCCTAAGAAGAACAACCCATTGCAGAAGTTACTTTAAAGATCACGAAATTTTAACCCTTCCATTTTTGTATATTTTAGAAACTGTTTGTCGTTAACACATGCATGTCTTTCCAGCAAGGCCTCATCATGACTACTCCACCAGAAATTCAACTTTTGATGTCTATTTACCGATCCCGTCTTCTGAGTTAGTAAAGAAATCTATACTATATTCCGCAAAAAAACTACAGTTGAGTCCGCGAGTCTTTACCCGTGCGTCATTAATACCTGAAGAGATAAAACACATAATTTTTATCTAGCATCATTCTCTTCCACGCATGAAACTCATGACAAACCAGCTGCCGTTTGTTATTAAGTAACAACACATGTTATTTTTATGAACCTTCTAGACTCAGTGCATTGAAAAGAGATAGGTACAAAAAAGACGCTTCGGTATGTTTTCATATTTTAAGGTGAAACAGTAGCGATCAACAGGTAGTCAAAACGCGTTCCAAGATTGCGGCTGTAATTTTGAATATTTTTTCGAGATATTTGGCACACGTATTCGTAATATAATAAAGAATGGCGGTACAGAGCCCAATTTGAAAAATATATTAATATGTGGAAATTACTCTGTAATTAAATACAATATTAAAAAAACGAGCCTGTACCGCCATTAAGAAGAACAAAAAAATACACTTTCTTCAAATAAACTTTTTTATCCGATGCCTAGATTTTGTGTCATTTTGGAACTACTAATGAAATAAAATATTTTAGTAGTTCCAAAATGACACAAAATCTGGGCATCGGACAAAAAAGGTTTATTTGAAGAAAGTGTATTTTTTTGTTCTTCTTAATGGCGGTACAGGCTCGTTTTTTTAATATTGTATTTAATTACAGAGTAATTTCCACATATTAATATATTTTTCAAATTGGGCTCTGTACCGCCATTCTTTATTATATTACGAATAAGTGTGCCAAATATCTCGAAAAAATATTCAAAATTACAGCCGCAATCTTGGAACGCGTTTTTGCTACCTGTTGATCGCTACTGTTTCCTCTTAAGCACAATTTGTTTAACGTTTCTGCTTTGTTTACTTTTGTGGCTGTCAGTCAGTTGAATTTTTTGCGGTTTTTGTCGAATTTTTAAGTTTTGAAGTTTCTTTATATTACACAAACAGTTGTTTTCACAACTAATTTTATATTGGGCTTTGAAATTTTAAGGTAAATAATTATATTTTGGCAATTAATATTTAAAACAAACAAAGCTAACGTCATTCACACAGTAAAGAAATGATTGTGTTTAGATTTCCGTCAAAGTGAATAAAATAACAAAAATAAAATATGTTATTGAACTTTTTTATAAATTGTTTATTTATTTATAAATCAATAATAATAAAAGAATTTATTAAGCTACTTCAAATGTAGCTGTGATTCTGCACAAAAATTTTGAAGCAAAACTTACATTATTGACATTCTATATATTTGATAACGTCAAATTTTATAATAAAACCCGTAATCGGAACAGTAGCCACTTTCTGTCAGTTGTTGTTGCGCGAAATAGATTTCCGACTTATTTCGTATGCTTTAAATGATGACGCACGGGTAAAGACTCGCGGACTCAACTGTATACAACCATCTCCCTTTACAACTCAAATCTGCAACATCCTTTCTCAAGTTCGGTAAAATGACAAAAGCTCATTTATCTAAAAGACCATATTATTCAGTAGAAGAGTTTCTTAATGACTAACTAAGAAATCACAGTAATGTACAAGTAACTAAAGTGTATTTATCTATATTTGGGTGTCACATACAGCAGCTTAAACTTATGAGTTCCTTTGTTTGTGTTTTATTATATTATGTTGTATGTTCAATTTTGCAATTTATAGTAATTTTGCAATATATTGGTTTATGTTTTTTTACTTCACTTTTTTAACTTGTTTATATTTTTTTTATTGACGATTTATCTAATTTTATAAAATTGTATTTGTTATTGTTATGTATATCTTTTTCGTGACTCTATGTTAAGCTTTGTCCATGAAATTGTATAATTTTCAGTGACAATAAAGCATATTTCTATTCTATTCTATTCTATTCTTCTTATCTTTGAGGAAGTTATTGTATTACCAGTAGGTTCTGTTTCCTGCCTGGATTCTTTCATTAATTTCGATACTTCTATCATTATTTCCATTAACTGAGACTCCAAGATATTTAAAATGTTCTACCTTTTCAAATTCATATTCACCAATATTTAAGCTTATCACACTAACTGGGTTTTTTCTTGAGCATTGTAGGTATTTTGTTTTGTTCTGATTTTACGGTACATACATCTGTCATTTGTCAACCCCTTCCCTTCCACATCCCCCCCTTATTTTTAAATAGGGATAGGGGTCGTGTGCTAGCTCATTTTAAAGGCTATTCAATTCTCTATTCAGTAATATTAACATTGACATAATTATTTATACAGGGTGTCCAAGAAAAAATATTTTGAATTGAATTATTTGACACAAAAAGAAAAATGTATGTAATTTATTTAATTCAAAATACATTTTACTGCTGACAGAAAACAGAAAAAATGTTTATTTGATAAATAAACATTGTTTGTTGCTTACATTCAATATTCAACCTACCAAGAGACAGATGGGTGGCAGCTTGGACATTGAAATTAAGCAAAAACAATGTTTATTTATCAAAAAATCTTTTTTCTGTTTTGTGACAGCAGTATAATGTATTTTAAATTAAATAAATTACATACATTCTTCTTTTGTGTCACAAAGAATATTCTTGGACACCTTCTTATATATATTCTTAATATTCTTGTAAAAATGTGCCCCCCTTATATCAAAAATCGACCTGCTTCGTCATTTCCTTAAAATCTAATAAATACTGCTAAATTTCGATGTGGACTCTTTTCTTTGGCCCACTCTGTATATAGTGTCGCATGTAGGGGGTAATAACACTGAGAAATAGGATATAGTCTACGAGCTAGGTGGGGTTGAGTACGTACTTTTATGTCCACTCGGTACCCTGACGTTTTGTATGTTTTTTTGGTGCGTAGATTGGATTGTTCGATGGTATCAGGCTGAAAAGAAAAACTGTTCCTTTTGAAAAAATGAACAAAATCGCATTTGTTCAACTTTGATCCGATTATTAGAATCGGAGTTATAACAAATTTTGTGAAAAAAAAAAATTGCAAAATACTCATTTGATGGGATTTTTTTAAGTATAACTCAGCTTTAATTAGTGCGATTAAATTTCAAAACCCCTCATTTTAAAGGTAAATATTTCAATTTAAAAAAACTGTGCAAAACTACTTTATATTAATAAAAAAGTTATAACAATTAAACATTAAAAATATCGCTAACAGTTGCGAATTAATATGTTTATAAGAGATTTGTATAAGCTAATAATTTGAAATAAATTCAATATTTCAAATATTAATTGGTTTTTTTGAAAAATACTCAGACCCGTCGATAAGTATTTCAAATTGTCCTTTTCGACATACAATAATAATGTATACAGGGTGTCCCAATTTAGAGCTATGACGTCATCGTTGATTTTCTTAAATGGCAACACTGTCATTTTGATAGCTATTTTGATAGGGTGTGTAAAGTTATACACAACCACAAAATATCAAATTTTTATTTTGTACCATTTACAAGATAATAGAAAATAACAAAGTTATGTCTGTAATTTGGAATAAATTCAATAATTAAAATAGTAGTTATCATAGTTTTCGAGGTACTTTATGTAAATAAAAAAATACTAATTGTTTTTTTAAATGCTCAGACGCGTCGATTAGTATTCCAAATTGTAATTTTTGACATACAATAATAATGTATACAGGGTGTCCCAATTTAGAGCTATGACGTCATCGTTGATTTTCTTAAATGGCAACACTGTCATTTTGATAGCTATTTTGATAGGGTGTGTAAAGCTATACACAACCACAAAATATTAAATTTTTATTTTGTACTATTTACAAGATAATAGAAAATAACAAAGTTATGTCTGTAATTTGGAATAAATTCAATAATTAAAATACTAGTTATCATAGTTGTCGAGGAACTTTATGTAAATAAAAAGATACTAATTGTTTTTTTTATTGCTGTCGATTAGTATTTCAAACTGTCATTTTTGACATACAATAATAATGTATACAGGTGTCCCAATTTAAAGATATGACGTCATCGTTGATGTTCTTAAATGACAACACTGTCATTTTGATAACTATTTTGATAGGTTCTGTAAAGTTATACACAACTGCAAAATTTCAAATATTTATTCCCTACCATTTACAAGATAATAAAAAATTACAAAGTTATGAAAATCAAGTAATCAAATAATAATTAAATTTAATTATTTGATTTAAGCAAATGCTCATAACCTTGCCCATTGAAAATTTGACAATAATTGAGGCCTTAACAAAATTAAATTTGTATGTTTACGTTGAGAAAACGTAGTTCAACTCTTGCCGACAGAGGCGCTAGTGGCAACGTGTTTCCAGTTTTCCGTGGGAGTTGGATATATTATCGTCTAATGTATTTGGTGTATTTTATTTTTGATGTTTAATTTATCGTATTACCTACCAAAGTCATGGGTATTTAATTTCTGACACCTTGTACGGATAACAGTATTAGCTAAATTTGAGAAGATCTCTACTAGAAATCTAATTAAGATGCCTGTCAAATACGGCACGATAATTTCCGATTAAGAGCTATCGACAACTTAATGAGGTTTATAATCACAGAAATGAAATATTCTACATCATGTACTTGAACTTTGTATAAAAGTTAGTAACTCAATTTGTATAACATGAAATTTTTTCTTTAATATGATGTAGATACGAATGGAAAACATTAAATAATGCTAAATATAAGGTTTATTAATTTTATTTCTGTCGTAGGGGTCTGCCTCTCTTTCTTCTTCCTATCGGGCTCCCCTATGTTATTCTTAGAGCTCGGGAAATATGCACTTAAAAAACCTTAAAATATACATGCAAACATACACATAAAAACAGTTGAAATATGCACTAAAATATGCTTTTATGCATTTAATGCATATAAAGAAAAACCGCAGTAATCCTTGTTTTGGGGGTATTTAATTATTTATTTTTGGTCAAATTAACGTCAGAACGTGTATGTATCGATCTGTAAATTGGTGGCGAAATTTGTAATTATTACTGTAAATACTAGTTATTAAAATTCGTTTTCGCTCAAATAGTGACTAATAACAATTGTGTTACGTGTTAATCATCAAGAACAAGCTCTAACTTCAGTCAGTAAGAGATGTTTTACTTAATAATCTTCCAATTTAAACCCATTCAGTGTCAAACTGTCAATAGTTTTTCACTGTTGCTATCCCGTCCCAACGGACGCCAACGGTTAGGCAACCAGTATTGCAGTGATGTATCCAAGGTTATCACTTATTTCCAGACATCCAAAGCGTTAACATAAACAAATTCAAGTAACTTTTGACTACATGAGTAACAATTTAAATCAATGTTCCCCCACTATCAGCAACACCATGTCTGGACCCTACCCAATTCTTCCAGTAATCTTACTAGTTCATATGCAACCGCTACTACGACTAAACAACGTCCGAAGTATCCCAAGAAGACCTAATCAATTTTATAATTAGTTGTACGTCTCTATAGTATCCAATGATTTTATATCCAATTTTTTTTCTTCATAATTTTTACCTAATGTTATTTAAGATTTAGAAATTAACTGTTATAATAATTAGTTTTAAGTCTTTATTGTAATTAATTATTGAATAATCAATATTGTTTGTGTCAATGTCCATTGCTGCCGAGACACATAAATTTAAATAAAAAAAAATTATTTATTTTATGCCAATGGCCTCAACTGTCGAGGCATTTAAGCTAAATAAAAAAAATATTTATTTTACGCTAAAGTCACAAAAAATATCATTATATTCTTTTTTTATTTATCATTCATCAATAAGTTACAATTCATCATCATTATTTATTACAGTCGGAAAAATTAAAGAATACCCATGAACGATCACATCAATCACTTATTTTGTTCTTGCTGTCTTTTTCTATAAATAACAAAGGTTTGTTACTAAAGTTTTCTCCTAAACTATTTACATTAGCACTGGAAGATGTTTTCAAAATGGAATGGACAAACATGGGAATAAACATAAATGGAAAGAAACTAAACCACCTAAGATATGCAGACGATGTAGTAGTCATAGCATCAAGTTTTGAAGAACTACAAACCATGCTAACCGAACTAGCAAATGAATCCGAACAAATAGGTCTAAAAATGAATTTTGCCAAAACAAAAACAATGACAAACACACAAGACAATAGAAACGTAATACTAAACGACACCACAATAGAAGCGGTTAATGATTATATATATTTGGGACAGATTATAAAAATAAATAAGGAAAACCAAACAGCGGAGGTAAAAAGAAGGGTCAGATTAGCCTGGGCAGGATTTGGAAAATTAAAATGGGTCCTAAAGAATAAAAAAACGCAACAATACTTAAAAACAAGAGTGTTTGACCAGTGCATACTCCCAATTCTCACATACGCATGCCACACATGGACCTTGACCAAGGCAAACATGGATAAAATAATAAAGACACAAAGAGCCATGGAGAGAGCAATACAGGAGTAAAATTGACAGACA
Organism: Diabrotica virgifera virgifera; assembly: GCF_917563875.1. NCBI lineage: Eukaryota > Metazoa > Arthropoda > Insecta > Coleoptera > Chrysomelidae > Diabrotica > Diabrotica virgifera. Next base: position 200,488,958 of record NC_065449.1, on the reverse strand, counting down.
AAAAGCAAAACAACTGGGTCAGAAATAAAACAAAAGTCAAAGACGCAGGCCAACATATAACCAGGCTAAAATGGAGCTTCGCAGGTCATAACGCTATACAAACGGACAATAGGTGGAATAGCACGATACAACAATGGAGACTATGGACAGGAAAGAGAGCAAGAGGACGACCCCAGATGAGATGGGGAAACGACATTAAAAAGATAGGAGGAACGCACTGGAAACAGAAAGCACTAAACAGAAGCGAATGGAGGAAACTGGGGGAAGCCTATGTTCAGAATTGGACGAATTAAAGGCAAAAGAAGAGTAATTTTTACCTCTTTTTTTAATGACCGTTTATAATTCTTCATAACCATAAATTTAATTCAAAATAAATATTTACCTTATAATTCTGGACGCTTCAAAATGAATCAGATCGGTTACATAAACAATATAATGTTTATGCTGACCGATATGATATATTCTGATTTAACGTTAAAATTGTAAGGTTTAACATAATAATTGAAAAAGAAATATTTTAAGTGGAATAATTTAAAATTATTATTAAGCAGAGATAATTATTAATTTTCAACGCTTCTGATTTCATAATGTGGATTCAAAAACAAGCCACAAAAGCTCAAATGAACACAAATTTAACGAATTTATAATACTCTGGGCTAATTAGCAAAATTCATGGAAAAGTTATTTACCAGCAATTTTATTGCTGGAATCGAATTGTAAGATCCTATATATTAATAATATAGGTATGCAAAGTCCGCAGATAGTGTGCTACTTTTTTTATAAACAAAATGGCGCCGACAAATCGTATTTTTTTCAATTAGTGCTCTATAACTCCGAAGGTTTTAACTTTACAAGAAAAACACCCAAATAAAAATTCATCGCAATTAAATTCTGCATAGAGATATGTTTTTCACGATTTGCTCCGACGAAAATTTTCCTCGAAAAATGCGGGTTTTCCTAACAAAAATCTAATTTTCAAATAAAGTTTTAGGTAAGTAATTATTAATCAATAATTAAATAACTTGTGACATCAAAGCTTTCTTGGTATAGATTATAATTCCAGAAGCCGGTGAAAATTAAACGAATATTTTAGCAACAATTCAATAATTGTTAATTAACAATTTATGATCGCAATAATAACTAAAATAATCATGATACATTGATCAAACTTATAAAGATTATAAAGATGAGATGTATATTTAATATTTTATCGACAAAATAAAAATTTTTCTTTTTTTTGCATAATCTTTAAATTTTGAAAAAAAATAGTTATAATGCGCTGGTATAATTAGTAAAGCACAAAGAAAGATTATTTACCAGCAATTTTATTGCTGGAATCGAATTATAAGATCCTATACATTATTATTATAGATATGCAAAGTCCGCAGATAGTGTGCTACTTTTTTTATAAACAAAATGGCGCCGACAAATCGTATTTTTTTAATTATTGCTCTATAACTCCGAAGATTTTAAATTTACACCAAAAATACTCAAATAGAAATTCACCCCAATTTAATTCTACATAGACGCATGTTTTTTCCGATTTGCTCCGACGAAAATTTTCCTCGGAAAATGTGGGTTTTCCCAACAAAATCTCGAATTTTAAAATAAATTTTTTGGGCCAGTAATTATTTATTAATAATTATATAGCTTGGTGAAATAAAAGCTCTCTTGGTATGGATTATAAATTCAGAAGCCGGTGAAAATGAAACTAATATTTTAGCAACAATTCAATTGTTAATTAACAATTTACAGTCGCAATAACAACCAAAATAATCATGAGACATTGATCAAACTTAGAAAGATTATTAAGGTGTGATGCCTATTTAATATTTTGTCGACAAAATATACATTTTTCATTTTTTTGCATAATCTTTAAATGTTTTAAAAAAATTGTTATAAACAAATTAACGTTTCTCAGAAATTGTTTATTATATTCTAATTTTAAAAAATACTTAAAACTCGTATTTCATAGGTCTTGAAAATGAATGCTTTAAAAAAATTTTCCAACCATTTTCAAAAAAGTTATGAAACAGCAAAATAAATATACGATTTCTTCGTTGTTTATAATTTGTTTTAATTGTTTCAAAGCTTAAAAGTGAGTCTATGGTACAATCTAATTACTTACAAAGAATGTCAAAAATTAGTGCAACGGTTATATTTTAATCAAAAATTAAAAATACTTTTTGTTGTAATTTTTAGCGCAAAAGTAGGCCTGATAGAGAGTCGGAGCTAAAATGTTCACTCGAAGCGACTGACACGCAGTATATATTATTTATAAAAGTGTACGTCTCGCGCGGCCGGTCGTCGCTCCGAGTGAAAATTTTAGCTACAGTACTGTATGATTCTACTTTCGTGCGTGTAAATTACAAAAAAAATATTTATAATCTTTAATTAAAATATAACTATTAAACTGATAATCGATATTTTTTTGTAAATAATTAGCTTGTACTTTAAACTCACTTCTAAGCTTTGAAAGAATAAATAAAAATTATAAACACCGTAGCAATCCCATGTTTACTTTGCTGTTTCATAACTTTTTTGCAAATGGTGGCAAAAAAGTTTTAAAGCATTCATTTTCAAGATATTTGAAATGCGCATTTTACCTATTTTTTAAAATTATAATATAATAAAAACTTTTTGAGAAACGTTAATTTGTTTATAACTATTTTTTTAAACATTTAAAGATTATGCAAAAAAATAAAAAATTTATATTTTGTCGACAAAATGTTAAATAGGCTTCTCATCTTTATAAGATTTCAAAGTTTGATCAGTGTATCATAATTATTTTGGTTATTATTGCGACCGAAAATTATTAATTAACAATTGAATTGTTGCTAAAATATTCGTTTAATTTTCACCAGCTTTTGGAACTATAATCTAAATCAAGAAGGCTTTTAAGTCACCAAATTACTTAATTAATGGTAATAATTACTTATCTAAAACTTTATTTGAAAATTAAAGATTTTGTTGGGAAAATCTGCATTTTCCGACGAAAATTTTCGTCGGAGCAGATCCGGAAAAACACGTCTCTATGCAGAATTTAATTACGGTGAATTTTTATTTCACTGTTTTTGTTGTAAAGTTAAAATCTTCGGAGTTATAGAGCAATAATTGAAAAAAACACGATTTTCGGGCGCCATTTTGTTTATAAAAAAAGTAGCACACTATCTGCGGACTTTGCATACCTATATTATTAATATATATAATCATAAGCTTCGATTTCAGCAATAAAATTGCTGGTAAATAACTTTTCCCAAAAATGGCCTATTCTCCGATAATCAGCCCAGACTATAAGTGAAAACGTATGTTTACTGCACACTAACTTTTAAAATAACTTTGTGAGTGACGTAGTTCGCGCCAAGGAGGATCCGCCCACGAATGCGCACGATCCTTTCTCTGGTTAAGTGTATCGTGATGAAACCTAAATACTTGCCTATTCCTTTGATTTGTTTATCTTCGTCTATTTCCAGCTGTCTTATTTCTGGGTTCTTCCTTTTTAGGTATTCAGTTTTCTTTAGGCTTAATTTCGTCCCATTATTTGTACGTTCCAGTTCCAGTTTTCTCATCATAAAACTGAGCCCATCTTCGTGTTTGCCGATCATTATTTGGTCGTCAGCAAAACTTAGGGTATCCAGATATTCGTTCCTTACTGGTACATAATATACCCATTCTTTCGAACTTTCCTTTCCATGGTTTCAGAGGTTTTTTTAGGAATATTTTAGCAGGGTAGGGAATGTGGAGCAGCCCTCCACAGTTGTCCCTTTGTCTTCTTAGATGGACTGCATATTTTATTGCCCGTTTTGATAGCTACTTTGTTATCCTAGTAGAGTGCTTTTACTGTGATTTTCTTTAATATTCGTGGAACTTCGATGTCTTCCATAGCTTCTTATATGATTCAATAAAATTGTGTTTTTACTGGGAAAGTTTTGGGGTAGTTCTGATTTCTTCAATTATATATGGATTTTGGGCTGCTGAATCCGAATATGAGGTTTGCGGACAAAATTTCTTGCCGGAACATTGAAAAAATCGCGAAAAAAGCGAAAAATTTCAGCTTTTTTCCACTTTTTTGCTCAAACCTTGAAAACTATTAACTTTTAGTAAATGATTTGTTAACAGAATTTAAAGTAGTTAAAATTATCTACAAATATCACTATTTACTTTTTTTCTCAGACGAACTATTCGGTCTAAAGTGAAAGTTGAAAATTGCCAATTTTTAACAGTCTCGGCAAAACCCACTTTTTATATTCCAAATCTTTACTTTTTATTAGAATGCTGTCATTTGATAAATTTCTCCTATTTTTTTGTATAAGTAATAAATGTTAGTTCATAGGTATGGTATCTCTCTTGTGACAGCATTCATGAGTCCATTCCGTCCTAAGAGGCCAGGAATATATCTGCTTTTCCCTTAGAGCCACAGAAGATCAGGCACAGATGGAGTCACAGTTTCAGTTGGTGTAAACATTTCCTTCGGATCTGTTATCTTGATTTCTGATAAACCTTGAGGTTTTACCCTTTTAAAATGAATTAGTTGAACAGCTCCCTAACTTCCATAAACCTCAGGCGCGGGTTACTTTTTTATCCGAGGAATGGATTGCTTAGGAGCTACTGCATGTTTTGGTACAATACAATAAATGCCACATATGACGTGAAAAGTGTGGTATTCGTCGATTGTATGTACGTTAAAATCAGCATTATCGTACACCTGCTGTGTAAAGCATGGCAGGTCAATTTTCTGCGGATCGCCTGCCAATGCTGACACTTTCAGGCGAACAGCTTCTGTATAGGATGAACAAAACCCCAAAGAGGAAACTACATCAACCTATTTTCTTAAGCCGTACTTTTTGTAGAGAAAACGGCCAATCCTGCAAGGAATGCTGAGACCAACTATCTGGGCCTTACTACCGCTACAAGACTTTGGGCAAGCGCGTTGCTTATCTGGAAGTGTCAGCAATCGCAGGCGATCCGCAGAAAATTAACCAGCCGTGCTTTACACAACAGGTGCCCGAAAACGCTGATTTTAACCCTTTCTATGCCAGGCCTTAATTTGCATGTTGTTCCCTCAATCCCAAAGGTTTTTTCATACTTAGAGTCCCATTGCCTTATAAATACGTCGCATATAAATAAACAAATAAATGACAAAACATGTTTTAATGAGTTTTTTTTAAACAACGTTTTCTTTCCTCATCATAGAGCAAAACCAACTTGAAAAAATGTAACTAACTTAAAAAATAATAATGTAATGTAAATTAACATTAAAAGTTTTCTTTTGTGTGGTACTCCTCAAAACATGACACTACGCAAAGGCCGAATCCGCATCTTGCACACATGTTTGTTGATTCGCTTCTTTTTTTTTTTTTCTGGTCTTTTCTGTGGCTACAAACGCTTCACCTTCTAGCAGCTACCTATAAGCTTTGCCACCAGTGCTACAATATAGCATATATCTAAAATATGTGAACAAATATATACGGCAATGGGTCCGGATGACCTGTCTTACGTGCCAACATTTTGAGGCTTTGGGAACAATAATCTAACATTTTCGGACATATTTCTAAGGCATTGGGACACCAATCAGTCTAAAATTTTATAAGCAACGCATATTTTCGGCTTTGGTAAATTGAGACCATAACACCTTGAACGTATACGGCGGCTGGGAATACGGGTCCACTTTTTCAAAAACGTATATACGCAGCGTTGGGACAGATAGGGTTAACGTACATACAATCGACGGATACCTACCACACTTTTTACGCCATGGGTGGCATTTCTTGTATTGCACCAAAACATGCAATAGCTCCTAACCAATCCATTCCTCGGCTAAAAACTAAACCCGCACCTGAGGTTTATGGAAGTCAGAGAGCTGTTCAACTAATACATTTTGAAAGGACAAAACCTCAAGGTTTATCAGAAATCAAGATCCGAAGGGAATGCTCACACCAACTTAAACTGTGACTCCATCTGTGCCTGATCTTCTGTGGCTCTAAGGGAAAAGCAGAGACATTTCGGTATTTTAGGATGGAATGGATTCATGGAAGCTGTGAGAAGAGACATACCATATTCATATTATAAACTAACATTTATTATTTGTACAGAAAACTAGGAGAAATTTATCAAATGACAGCATTTTAATAAAAATTATAGTTTTGGAATGTAAAAAGTGGGTTTTGCCGAGACCGCTAAAAATTGGAAATTTTCAACTTGCACTTTAGACCGAACGTTTCTTCTGAAAAAAAAGTAAATAGTGATATTTGTAGATAATTTTAAATACTTTAATTTCTGTTGACAAACCAGTTACTAAAAGTTAATAGTTTTCGAGATTTGAGCAAAAAAGCGGAAAAAAGATGAAATTTTTCAATTTTTTCCCGATTTTTTCAATGTTCCGGCAAGAAATTTTGTCCGCAAACCTCATATTCGGATTAAGCAGCCCAAAATCCATTTGAAAGAAATCAGAACTACCCCAAAACTTTCCCACTAGGGAGCTCGTAGAGTACAAATTGACTGAATCAATAGCTTCGTTCTAGGTATCGAGCCATATGCCTTTTTAAAATCTTTAAAAACCAGATGGACCGATCTACTTTTTTGTCCATTCTTGTTTCTATTAGTTGTTCGACCGCGTATGTGTAATCTAAGCATGCTTTCCCCGCTGTGAAACATGCATGCCTTCTCCGATTTTATCCTGTATATGTATTTTTAGTTTTTTCCTTTATGATCTTTCCATACAGTCTGTCTATACTCGTAAAAGATTTAATGCTGATTCTTTGATAGTTTTCGCAGTTTTTCCTATTTCCTTTCTTATATATTGATGTCATATATGCTTGAGTCCATTCTGTCGGTAATTCTTCTCCATTCAGTGCTCTTTCAAACATTTTTTGAATCATGCAGAATAGCTGTTCCTATCCGTTTTTTTATTAATTAATCCAGTATTTCGCCGGGGCCTTCTGCTTTTTTGTTATTTATTGTCAAAATATTGTCAAAGTATAAAGACGTATTTAAAAAGTTCTTTCCAAAACTTTAAATATTTCGAAGTTCTAAACCTATTTGAAGGATCAGACAGGCTGCCGACGAGTTTGTACAACATCGAATATCTCAAAAATAGGTATATATTTCGCGGGGCAAAAAAGTAAGTTAAAAAAAAAACAATTATAAAGAGGACCGATGGAGGTAAGTCCAAATATTTATTCAAATCTTCCGCTGTTTGATAATTCTGATATTGATATTGATCAAAATAATGAAAATTTAACGTGCAATGCCTTAAACGGCGTTTCTAAAACACCTAAGGCCATAGCGGAAAAGAAAAAACAGAACAACATGGAACCAGAACACGAATCAGAAATAGTAGAGAAAATAAAACTAAAAACAAAAATAAGAAGTCAGCAAGACGTCAAAGGCTGAATGAGTGCCAGGAAGATGATGATTCAGTGGCTGAAATGAAAAAGCAACTAAAAGAAAAGGACGAAGAAATTAAAAAACTCAGAAACCAAATCCATCAATTGAATGAAAAAATCAATGGACTACAAAATACAATAATAAACTCTCAAGAAAAAGTAATCGAAACTATAGATAAAAGAATCGACGAACTTAAAAACGAAAACCAGACAACCGATATACAAATAAATGAAAAAAAATCGATGACAGCAATCCCAAAGAAAAAAGTTGAAGATACTAATAATAACATCGCAAATACAAAAAATTTACCCATAACACCCACAACAAAAACAAATGAAGATTTCCCTTCCCTGCCAAAAAAGGTCGGAAAAGACAACAGCGTGCCATCAACATCTAAGGTACAAGAACTATTTCCTTCCCTACCGAATAAGGGCAGGGAAGAGACAATGGAAACAAGCGAAATTGATAATATCCTAATCACCGAACAAAACAATCAAGAAAGCACTATAAACAGGTCCAAACCAAAACCACCCGTCATAAAACTACAAACAGTAAACGAAACAGGAACAATATTGAAAATTGCTGAAACTCAAAAGATATACACAGACAATAAAATCTCCAAAAACGGAAGAGAAACACTCATTCAAACAAAATGCCCTGAAGATTATAGAAAATTTACCCATATCTTGGAAGATTATAACAAAGAAATAAAAATTCAGTGGATCGCCTTCCCATTAGACGAAGATATCAAGCCCAAAATGGTTATTAGAGGACTTCCCTCAAATAGAAAACCTATAGATATACAAACGGAACTAACAAATAAACATGAAATAAATACAATTAACGTAACAAACATGAAGTCTAGGAAGGCAGACAAAAAATCTCTGCCAATGTTTATAATTACAGTGGAAAAAGAAGACGTACCCAAATCCAAGAAAATTACCAACCTTATGTACATGAGAGTAGTAATAGAAGATCTAAGAAAGAGCAACGGACCAACTCAATGTTTTAATTGCCAGGGCTTCCACCACGCCCAAAATGCATGCTTAAAAGACGCTAGGTGCGTAAAGTGCGGAGAAAATCACAAGAGTAAATTCTGCCAAATTCCAGCAGAACAAAAAGCAAAATGTGCTAATTGCCAAGGGCAACACCCGGCAAGTTATAGAGGATGCCCAAAGATACCTGCCTGGGGAAGACCCAGACAAATAACAACAGAAAACAAAACACAACAGCCTAAAAGAAACAATGGGCAATCGTACGCCCAAATCACCAAACCAACACAAAACCCAACAACAGATTCGACCATATTAATTTCAAAAGAACAACAAAAAGGACTGGCCAAGATGATAGAAGAGCTAGTCATAAAAACGGTAAGTGAAGCGATTAAAAATGTAAAAATAGCACTGAACTAAGGCACGAAACTAGGGGATACCTGAAGATAGGCTCCTGGAATTCAGGCGGCATAAGAACTAATACAAACGTGCTGGACGAATTAATAAATAGATATGAAATGGATGTCGTAGCATTGCAAGAAACTAAACTAACTCATACCATCAATATCACGTTTCCAGGATATGACATCTACAGGAACGACCACAGAGCAAATTCAGGAGGAACTGCTATCCTAGTGAGAAAAGGAATAAATCATACATTACAACATACGCCACCACTAAACACTATGGAAGCAACAACAATAAAAGTCCAGATGAGACAAGGTGAAATAAGGATCACTTCAGCATATGTAAGGCCAACAGATCCTTTAAACGACGACGACCTGAATACGTTCCTGAACGCCGAAGAACCGTCCATAATAATAGGAGACCTATACGCCCGATCCCCTAACTGGAACGATAGAGCTACAAACAGAAACGGTAGAATACTGAATAATTATCTAGTGAACAACGAAGACACCATGGTGATTGGGCCCATCGAACCAACATACTTTCCTGGAAATGCTCTACCAACCCATTTAGATATAGTAGTGGCCAAAAGCCTAGGACTACAAACAGACATCCGAACCTTAAACGAAGGATCAGCAGACCACAACCCCATACTCATAGAAATAGGTACATAGGAAGAAGATAACAAAACAACAAATAAAAGAAAGAAAACCAAGTGGTCTAACTTCAAACGCCTAGTGAGCATAGGAATTGGAAACATTCCTACAATTGACAATCCACAAGAAATAGAGGAAAAAGTCCTAGAGCTCGAAAACATCATAAAAGAAGCACTAAGAAATAGCACTACTGAAGAAGAATATGAAATTCATATGGGAAGATTTAGAGATATAAATCAGGAAATAAAAGAAATGATAAGGGAAAAGAACAGAGCCAAAAAGAGAGCCAGAAGAACAAGAAACCAGGAAGATAAAAATAGGGCAAATCGATTGAATCGACAAGTCAAACAGGCACTAATAGACCATAGAAGCCAAAATTGGGAAAACTACATAAAAGAAATGGAGGAAAGGAGCCAAAATATGCAAGAAATATGGAGGCTCCAAAGAACTTTAAGAAACGATAAAAAACCCATTCCCCCACTACATGGAGAAAATGGGATCGTCTACACAGAAGATAAAGCCGAGGTGATGAGAAGGACACTTGAAAGAGAGTGTACACTGAATTATCACCAAGACGAAGATATAGACTTTATCGAAGAAGTCGAAGAAACAGAACTAGAAACGCCCGAAGAACAAGAAGAAATAATAAATCCCACATCACCAAGAGAAATAAGTGAACTGATTCGAAAAAGTTCACCAAAGAAAGCACCTGGTCCAGACGAAATCACTAACAGAGCTCTGAAGTATCTTACCTCGAAAGCAGTTGTATATTTGACAAATATAACAAACGCAATACTAAGATACAGGCTCTTCCCAAATCGATGGAAGGAAGCCCATGTAATTATGATACCCAAGCCAGGAAAGAACCACATATTTCCTCAAAATTACAGACCGATTAGCTTACTTCCAGCAGTCAGTAAGATAGTGGAGCGGGTCATCCAAACCAGGCTCCAATCAGAGACAGACAGGCTAGGCATAATCCCAGAATCACAGTTTGGATTCAGAGCTCAACATTCCAGCGAACTTCAAATATTAAGACTTACGGAATATATAGTAGCTGGATTCAATGATCAACAATATACGGGAACAGCCTTTCTGGATGTAAGCAAAGCCTTTGATAGAGTGTGGCATGAAGGACTGACATACAAAATGAGAGATTATGGATACAGCGGGGCCATGACGAAACTCATCTCCTCGTACCTAAGCGACCGGAAGTTCAGGGTCCGGATGAGACCAGTTCTATCAGAACACGGAATGCCGAAAGCTGGAGTACCACAGGGGGCAGTTTTATCACCCCTTCTGTATAGCATATATACAGCAGATGTTCCAAGAACACCCGGAACATTGATCAGCCTTTATGCAGACGACACTGCAATTGCTGCAAAACATATGAACCTAGATATAGCTGTAAGAAATCTACAGACGGTATTGGATACAATAGAAGAATGGAATATCCAATGGAAAATAGCAATAAATCCAGATAAGACCCAAGCGGTTATATTCAAAAAGAGAAGAGATAACCCAGAAGAACAGCTAACATTGCAAGACAGACCCATCGAATGGCAAAACGAAGTTAAATATTTAGGAGTCACAATGGACCAAGGTCTTACATTCACATC